>NC_051065.1:47208269-47404339 GCF_004664715.2 Peromyscus leucopus | reverse complement strand
GAAAGCTATCTAAAACTAAAAATAATTTAAAAATATTTTCTTTATCAGTGAAATTATCAATTCAGGCAAGTATTACTGTTCTGAAAATCACTGTATATTTAGCTACCAGAGAAAATGACATTTTTTTAATGCTATCGAGCTTGTATGTTTTTTTTAATCTCTAGAGAAAAACCTAGCTAGGTATATAAGATAAGGAAGAGCTTACTTACCAGCATCCTAATTTGGCAGCCAACCACAACATCACCAGTGATGTGACAACCTGATGCTGTGTGAATATGATGTTATTGAATACAACTATACCATATCACTTATGTCATTTTCTAGACAAAATTGCTTATTGTTAATCCATTAGGATTTAAGATCTGTCAGTTTCTAGGAAGTACAGGAACAAGCTAAGTGCCATTACCAGGAAGTGATCCCAAAGATTTGGAAGTGGAGACATGTCTATAAGATGACTTGCCTGGTATCTTTATGATTGCGGCTCAAAAGGCAGAGCCTGATAGACTGAAAAAAGATGTAAAGGTCATGACAACTAGATGCTACATAGCATCTCAGGTTAGATAATGCTTGAAAATTCACTGAGAAGGATTTGAATATGGTAAAAACCTTAGATGATGTAAAAATTATGGAAATGGAAAAGAAACCATTGACAGGGGAAAAAGGCGGGGCTGCTGGGTAGATGGACTGTAAATTTCACATTGATAAATATACAAGTCCACACACAGTAGAAGCTGAGCCAGAGGAGAAAACCCTGAGAGAGTAACAGTTGATTCTCATGTGATAGAATTTTTATTTTGATTTTTTTGTTTTGACTTGTTTATGTTTTCTAAGCTTCAATAATGCATGCAAATGCTTCTGTTCTTTGATTTTTTTTTAAAAGTTGTTTTGCCTGCATGTACCACATGCATGCCTGGTCTATATGTACCACATACAAACCTGGTACCACAGAGCCCGGAAGAAGGCATAGGGTACCCTGGAACTAGAGTTACAAAGAGTTATGAGCCACCATGTGGGTATTGGGATTTGAACGTAGGTCCTGGAAAGAAGCCAATACTCCTACTAAACTCTGAATCAACTCTGAGCCATCTCTTCAACCCGTTTCTGTACACACACACACACACACACACACACACACACACACACACACCACCCTCACCAGCAGAAAAATGTCGAAATGAATTAACATTTAACTTTTATTTTGATACCTTGGTTCTTTTGGAACACTTGTACTCCTCTAAGTGTCTGCTACCTTTGTAAAAACTCAAAATTTAACACCAGCATGTTATTATTACCTAAATTCCCAAGTTCATAAAATTTTATCATTTTCATTTTCCACACTGATTTCCCTTTTTGATTGAGTATGCCACCTTGCATTTGGTCATCAAACCTTCTAATCTCCTTTGGCCAGTGCCAGTTTCCATGTCTTTCCTTATTTTTTTTTTTATGAGCTTGACAGTGCTTAAGAACACTGCTCATTTTTAACTTGTTTGATGTCTTTACCATTAGGGAACTGGACTTGTAGATTTGTGGAGGAATTCTGTGGATGGCAAGTGTGTGTGTGTGTGTGTGTGTGTGTGTGTGTGTGTGTGTGTGTGTGTATGTGTTTGCATATATGCCAAGGTACATGTGTGGAAAAGTCAGAGGGAATTGATTTTTCCTTCCATCATGTGGGTCCCAGGAATGGGACTCTGGTGGTCAGGGTTGGTAACTTCCTTTACTGGATGAGACACCTCACTGGCCCTCTAACACCCTTCTTACCTCACTGTATCAAAAGTATATAACATCAGTGTCGTATCACTGGTGAAGTTAACCTTGGCTCACTTGGTTGAAGTAGTGTCTGCCACATCCCTCTGTTATTTTCTAGTGATAATTTTTTTAAAACTACTATTTTCTCCCTCCTATACTTTAAAAGTGAGTCACTGAGTCCAGTCCATATGGTTCTTTCTAAACCTCAAAAGAACAAGAGCACCAGTTAATTTTAACTAAACCAAGGAAAGTTAATTTTGTCCACATTTGAAAGAGACTTGTTTGTAGTCAGACTTTCTTTTCCACTACCAGCTCCAAATAATGACACAGAGATTTCCTATTAATTATGAAAGCTTGGCATTAGCTTAGACTTGTCCTACTAGCTCTTGTAACTTAAATTAACCCATTTATATTAATCTACATTCTGCCATGTGGCGTTACCTTTCTTCCATCCTGCACCTCCTGTTTTCTCTCTGTGTCTCACTGTCTCTGTGTCTCCTTGGTGAATTCTGCCTTTCTTCCTCCCAGAGTCCCCTCTGTCCTCAGAAGTCCCACCTAACCTCTTCCTACCTAGCTATTGGCCATTTAGCTCTTTGCTAAACCAGTCAGAAGGCACCTTGGCAAAGACACATCTTCACAGTGCAAACAAATATTCCATAACACTTGTTTGATAACACACAGTAGGGTTTGATCACTACGCACAGTAGGGCTACAACATTGGTGGAAGTAACAGGGAAATGAGAGGTGCATCAGAGAAACAGGACTCGAGAACAGAAAACCTGGGTTCTTGTTTGGCTTCTGCCTTTCCACACTGACCTGTAACAACTCAAAGATTTCCCCTTCCTATACTCAATCTGAAAAGTCTGTAGTTCCTGGGGGCTAAAGAGATGGCTCAGCAGTTCTGAAGGCTTGCTGCTCTACAAGAGGGCCAGAATGGGGTTCCCAGTACCCACGGCTGGTGGTTTACACCTGCCTTTAACTCTAGCTCCAGGGAATCCAATGCTTTCTTTTGGCTTCAGTGGGCACATGCACACACATGGCATATATCCACACATATACACACACACAAATGTGAATAATAAAAAGAAATCATTAAAAAAGAGAAAAATTTGTGGGTTTTGTTATGAAAACAAAGGTCCACCCTTATAGAAGTGCTTCCTGACATTCACAGAACTTTCCCTTTTAGAAGACTGGAAGGAAAAAGGAAGAAAGGAAGAAAGGGAGGAAGGAAGGGAGGGAGGGAGGGAGGAGGGAGGAGGGAGGAAGAAGGAAGGAAGGAAGGAAGGAGGAAGGAAGGAAGGAAGGAAGAAGGAAGGAGATGGAAGCCAGGGAAAGAAACTGCCAGCCAAGTTCCCCTCTCTTGCAAGCACCCTTTCACCCTGAGAAGTGGGCTTTGCTGTCATTAGTCAAGTGTCATTTCAGACCTGCCAACTGGGGCTTCATGGATGTCCAAGTCCTGAGAGCTAACTGCAGTCTATTATGTAGTGAACAAGAAGGGTGCCGCAGACAGGGCTGCCTATAACTCAGAGATGGCTTCTGCTGGGAGACGCACAAGCCAAAGAGGAACAGCACCAAAGTCCGAGAGCCATGGCGATGCATCTTGTCTCCTCTGGTTCTCTGGTCAGACTGTAGGCGTGCTAGCTGACAAGCTCTGGTAGACTGCCAGCTTGCAGGCATTTCCTGGGCCTTCTAACACAGACATTCACATTGTTTTCTAAGGCTGTGTGGGCTTATTAATGTTTAATGTTAATTTTTCCTTTCAGTTTTTTTTAAAATTAAAAACACAATTACAATAAATTCCTCCCTTCCTTTCCTACCTCCAACCCTTCGATTATGCCCCCCACTTCCTCTCACATTCATCCTCTTTTTCTTTAATTGTTATTGTTAAATATATGTGGATAAATGTATAAATACAATGTGCTCAGGCCATTTAGTGTTACTTGGATGCATATGACTTTAGAGCTGACAACTTGGTATTAGATAACCAAGTAGAGGAACTCAATCTCATCCAGGGAGGACTATTTTCTTGCTCTCAGCATTCCTTATTTCTCTGTAAATCTTTGCCCTAGGGATGGAGCTCTGTGAGACTTCCCCTTTACAGGATAGCAATGTCAACTGTCACTGTACATGTCTTGTTCAAGTAGCCATATTGTTGAAGTTTCATGGATGTAACTTCCCTGTCATTTCTAGGAGACGCAATCTTGCAGCAGCATTCCTGAACTCCAGGTTCTTAATCTCTCCCCAACTTCTTTAATGTTCCCGGGAGTCTTAGGAACTGGAATTGTGTTATAGATGTATCAGTTGGGGCTGTGTACCCATAGTCAGTTGTTCTCCGAGTTTTGACCACCATCTTTTAATGCTATGCCCTTCTGGCCTCCCACAACCTCCTTACACATAGAACTGTGCCGTTTTTTTTAGTTGGCTGCAATATGAGGATCCTTTTGTTACCCAGATGAAGTCTTCTCCACAAACATGGAGACTCAAGTCCATGTCTGCCCTCCCTCTTCTGTCTCAGCCATTCCCTTTCTCACCTTCTTTCCTCCCCATCACCAGCATCATAGTGTGAGAAGTGAAGGCTTCCAGTTCTGAAGAACACAAAAAGGCTCTCGGTAAACTGGAGGACTCTTGATGTATATTCAATTTCTACTAAAGATTTCTTTCTCCTTCTGAGAATTTGGAAGTGGGTATAAAGTTTATAAAATTTCACATTGAGTAGCTTTTTCTTCTATCTCTTCTTACTTCTTTAGGTAGACTCTAAGAAATTACTAGCACTTCTCCCTTACCTATAAACATAAACATGAAAACATCTTTAGTTAAATTTTAAGAAGACACATTTCATTGACAAAAATCTTTAGGGCTAGATGTGGGACTGGGGGACTAGTGAGCAACCTCCCTAGATATCTGCACTGATCACTTCAGTAGCCCAGTACGGATTGTATTTTGCAGGGGCTGGTGGACAGCCTAAGTATGTATATTGATATACATTGACTGTGTTCAAAATCTATGTGAGATATCAGAATGTTTTAGATTGCCAGCAACCTATTTGAAACACCTGAATCTTTGGATCATGTCCTTTTGTTAAAAACATTCTAAGGCAGTTGCCTAGGAAACACTATCTTGCTTATGCTCCATGGCAGGGACCTTTCTGCACTTTAAGAAAATGATATCCCACAGTCCTTCTTTGTAATATCTAAACTTGATGGAATTCATAACAACTTTTTAAAAGTTATTATTATTTTTCCCTTCCTCTGTGAAACATGGGTTTTACCCAGTGTCTCACTGAAACAGAATGATGCATTTTGTGTGCTGCAGAGATTATTCTCGGTTTTGATGAAACCTTAAAAGAGGAAGAAAAACAATATGTTCTCTTCCCTTTAAGCGGTGAAAAAGCTCGCCTGCTTATTGTTGCTGCATATGTGTGTGCACACTTGTTTGTCAGTTCCATGTCTTTCTATACGCAAGTATTAACTGAATTCATTTGTCACCTTGACCCTCAGGACAATTGTTCACAGAAGTCATGACCACCCCCTTAGTGCTGTTAGGTGCCTGCTGGTCAGACATGATAGGGAAGTGGCCTCCACATGTTTATTTTACTGTATTTTAGAGTCAGGTGTCACCTGTGAGCAGAAGTACTTACCTCCCAGGATGTCAGGAAATCTCAGATTCAAATATCTAGAAGAAAAGCAAGCCCAGACCTGGCTAATGTGGCTGCTGAAAGCACGGATCCATCATCGTCCTGCGCTGCCCCTCCCCCAACCACAACACAGCCCACATCTTTCATGCATACCCAGCTGGTTCCTCCAGCGTAATTGCTGCACTATCCCTTATCATTTCAGGGAGTAAGGTAAGGTGGAAAGAAGCCTTCCTATGCCCAGAGGTCACAGTAAGTGCAGCACTGATGTGGCTGTGGCCCTAACTTGTAATTAGTGATCTGACCTTAGCACACCATTACAGTTTGATAGCTAATTGAGCATTGGTTTCTCCTGACTTTCCTCTTGTGGCTTTGATCACTGCCACTGCTACATCTTCTTCTCTTCTTCTTCTTCTTCTTCTTCTTCTTCTTCTTCTTCTTCTTCTTCTTCGTGGTGGTGTGTGTGTGTCTGTGTGTGAGCACATGCACATATGTACACTCAGGTGCATGTGCTCATGCATGTGAATGTGGAGGCCAGAAGTCAGCCTATGATTGTTCACCTTATTTTCTGAGGCAAGGTCTCTCCCTGAACCCAGGGCTCAATGTATTGGCTAGGCTGGCTGCCAGCGAGCCCTCAGGTTCTGCTTGTCCCTATGGCACTAATGCTGGGGTCACAGACATGCACCCCTATACCTGATTCTCCACGTGGGTTCTGGGGATACAAACTCAGGTCCTTGTGCTTCCCCTGAGTTAAGATGCTGGCTCTTGCCCCAGCTCTCGACAGAAGGTCCTTTTGATTATTCTGTTCCAGAGCTGGTTTGTCTCAGAGCTAACAGTTGTATGAGGTCTTCCTTCCCTTAAAAGAATCTTTAACTTTTTATGTTTTTTTTTCTTTCTCAGGTTCAGATACTCCACTTTTAAACTCATTATTTAGAAGTTTATTCTGTTTGCCTTACCTCTTTCCAGATCTCCCTTTGACCTTGTCTGATTAAAACATAATGAGTCTTAAGTATATTTAAATGAATCAAGAAAATGAGGGTCTCAGTAGCCAACATTCCTACATTAAAAAAATTAATGACTTCTTTGAGGTCTTGTGTAATTAGGGTTGATAAGTGTAGGAGGGACTTTCAAATCTGAAGACAGTGACAATTCAGAGTCCCCCAGTTTTGCCTACAAGGAAAATACATTTTTTTTTTTTAATTGCAGGGAACTCAGTGGTTCCAATTTTTTTTATTTTGTCCTTTCTGAGACTTTTTCTGTTTGTAATACAGATTAAGTCTTAGATATCTATGTCAAATTTGAAGCACTGTGGGCTCCCCTAAGTTCCAGGTTCAGATATTTCTGCTGTCTGATGGGTTTATGAGAGGCTTCCCCACATGGTGCTTAGCACTTGCTCAAAGTCAGCATGCCTCCGAAACCCATATTCTTGTCCAGCAAACCAGTTTCTTCCTTACACTTGATAATTACAGTAAGTAGACCCACCTATCCCATCCTCTGAGTTATGCTTGAGCCCCCTCTCTTTAATCCCAGCCAGCCATCAGTGAGTCTTCTGTCTCTAGTCTCCAATTTATCTTTAACCGACAAGCAACCCCAAATCCAGGCCACTACAATTCCCCCCTCATGTGGTGTAGTTCAGGAGCTGTTTCCATACAGATATCTGGTCGACCTGTTTGTATTTGCCTTACTCTTCTTCCGAAGCTTCTGTCGCCTGCTTTCTTATGGGGGTTAGAATTTTACAACAGAACTCCTAGGGAGGGATGTATGGCTTAGTGCATAAGAGCATTTGCTATGGAAGCATGAGGACCTGAGTTCAGATCCCCAACACCCACACAAAAATCTGTGTGTGGCTGTGTGCTAGCCCCGATGCTGTAGGGCATGTGATGGGCAAATTCTGTGTCTGAGCACTAGGCTCAATGCTTATTTGCTGTGAACTCCTTGCCCTCCTGTGCAAGCATCACTCTTTAAGCACAGGGTTCTCTGAGATACCAGACAGTCTGCCCTTCTAGAGTTGAATCTTGTGGTATTCCTAAACAACAAATCTCAAGACCCTTGAGAGATGGCTAATTTGTGACTATCACTGCAGTATTAAAAATTCCTTATAATGCAATCGGGATACCCATAAGTTATATGTTTTAAACTACCTAGTCCCTATAAATGGACTTGTTTACTTCACATATCTGATGTGTTGCCAAATTCAATAGGCCGCTTTTAATTTTATATAAAGCATTCACAACCTTTTTTTTTTTTTTTTTTTTTGTTTTTTTTTTTTTTTTTTTTTTTTTTTTTTTTGGTTTTTCGAGACAGGGTTTCTCTGTGCAACTTTGCGCCTTTCCTGGAGCTCACTTGGTAGCCCAGGCTGGCCTCGAACTCACAGAGATCCGCCTGGCTCTGCCTCCCGAGTGCTGGGATTAAAGGCGTGCGCCACCAACGCCCGGCGCATTCACAACCTTTTAAGACTTACTTTCTATTACTAGTACCAGAAAGTGGCTTTCTTCAGTGGATTTTTTTTCCACAGGAAAGGCAACTTCCAAAAGTGTCTCTGAACACTCACCAGAGAAGCTTCTTTTTTCAGGAAATGGTGATTAACACAGAGACCCACAGCTGATCGAGGTGCAGAGAATAGCCGACGGCAGAATGCTCAGCCCTTAATAGGATGTATATATCACACTCCTTCATCCCAAGACTCAGTGATCATCTCAGCATAGAGGGTTGGAAAGAAGGCAAGAGCAAGATGTGATAGATGACCACAAGGAAACTGTCTTCTGGGTGCAGTGGGGGAACTACATATGAGTTCACACAGGCTGTAACAGCATTCACAAGGCCTATACAAGCTCAAGCCAGATAAAATCCCCATAAGAATAGGGACGGTGGGATCCAAATCCCACCCCTAGCTGAGAAGCTGTTGGAAATTGATGACTGCTGGGCCAGTTATATTATTAAGTGTGTTACCTCTTGTGAGTTGACCACACTCCAGCAGAAAGCCACACGTTCAGGGCAGCACAAATGAGACTTAGTGGGTGTACAGAACAACCAAAGAACAGGACACAAAGTTGATGGAGTAGGAACAGGGGTGTGAATCTGAGAGGAGTTGGGGAATGTGATAACTATGCTCACAGCACATCATGCTAATTTCTCAAAGAACTAATAAAATGTTTTAAAAAGTAAAACCACCACTTTTTGAATGTTAGTAGACTCATAAAATAATGAGAAAACACTAATCTGTTGAGCTGGGCCTGTGGCAGCCATCCTGAGTAACCAAGTGACTCAGGCTGTGCCTCAGAACAGTGCTGAGTTCCTGTACCCATAGTATCTTATGAGTAATGCAGATGTCACAGCAGCATTTATCAACATGAACCCACAGAAGACCCGTCACCTTCTGTTCAGGTATCTTTAAAAGCAACACCCCATCCCTTTTCCCCTCCCCCTTGGGAACTTAGAGCTTAGCCAGCAAACTTGTTGCTATGCCAACACCAAGACCTCGAGGCAGGAGGCTGCAGCCCCACCTCTACTTCCTTGGCAACTGCTGATGTCCTCTCTTACTTGGGTCCACACTGGCATCAAATTATTGCTTTAGAATTACTTCTAGTCTACTTTTTTTCTTGCCATCCCTGAGATTGAACCAAGAGCCTCATGCATGGTAGGCAAGAGCTCTGCCATGAAACTGTATCCCCAGTCCTAGAATCACTTCTGCTGTAACTTGTGTGAGAAACTCTCCAGCAGCACAGCTTCTTATTTTCCTGCATGTTTTGAAACATGTTCTTAGGAATTTGCTTTCTGTGGGTCAAATTCTACTTGAGATTTCATTGGCCAATGGATAGTGTAGAAATCCATTACACACAGTCCATCTGCTCACCTTCTCTTATGGGACACGCTTCTGTCTCCTTGTTGCCATTTCCCACATCTTTATTACTGATAAACTGAGCCTTCTTTTTCATTCAGGCTTTCTGAAAAGACACTCTCTCCCCTAGTTTCTGTATTTTGAAGAAATATCTCACAAACCATTCCTATGTCCCAGGACCCTTAATTATGTCATGACTCAGCAAATGCAACGTGTCTGTCACTGAAATAAAATCACGTGCTACTCTTAAAAATCACCGACTAGCTCTTAAAGCTCAACCAGCTCTAGGTACACATTATGACCAGGCCATGAAATAGTCTTTTCTAGGACATTCTGGAAGATAGACTGACTTTTTTTTTTTTTTTTTGAGCCCAGTTAAGAATTGTGAAGATACTTTACAAAGCCCAGCCATTTGAAACTTCTTAAAAAATCAGAAACTTTCACACATAATTTTGAAGCCCATTTATAAGTGCCTGATACCTTAGAGCAAATGAAGAGAACACATGTTCAGGCTTCAAAAGTGTACTGTTAATGCTCACGTACTTCTGAGCAAGAGTCTCCAATAATCTCCTCTGTTAGGGCCTCAATGATGCTTTGCATCAAGCTCCCCTCCCTTTGGCTCGTCCCCAGCCATGTTGCGAGGCAAACATTCTGTTCACCCAGTTAGAAAGTTTCTTAGAAGCTTGGTTGATTTTAATCAGCCCTGGCCTCATGTGTCTAGGGGCAGCTGCCAGGAGACCCTCAGCCCCACTCCCACTGCTGGAGGAGAGCGTCTCTACTGGTCCTTGTCAACTGCAGCTTCAATCCCCGTTGAAGCTAAAGGGTCAGGAGTTTGAGGCTGGCTAGGGTGACATGGTGAATTTCAGACAAGCCTGAGCTCCTCATGGTGAGTGGGTCAGGCACATTCCCCAAGAGTTCTGCACATGGTTCTAGGGGGTTCCCAGGTGTCTTGCTCTGGAAGAAAAGAATATTAACTCTGGTAGAACTCCATCCAGTCTGAAAAATTTGCATTGGGTAATAACATCAGTTAATATGTATATTGCATTATTACTTACAGTATGTTCATAGAGAAATCCTTTCTCAAAAATAAAACATCAGAAAATGAGCGACTCTGCTGAGATTGAAACCCCCTCCTGAGTACCACCCCTCTTTACACAATAATTATTACTTCTTTGTTTGGCCTTACTCAGGCTTGCTTGTGTAACAGAGAGAGATAGGACTCTCTCTTTTGGGGTGCTTTTAAAATCCATCATATTATATAACAATGATAAAGCTTTATGTATATTTTCATGAACTTTCTCCATTTGGACTGTCTCAACATCTGTATATCAAAGATATGAGGACTAGGAACCTTGGGCTAGAACAGGTGGCCTATAAAAACAAGTAGGGACTTTGAGGGGCTGAGGTACTTTTAAAACTTTGCCCTCATCTTCTGGGCTCTGGATTGCCATGGATTTAATTAGCATTCCCTGTTTCCACCTCAGCTCTTTCCCTCCTGGGTAATGACTCGATTAAAATCTTATCTTTTTGTTGGTGGCATTCTAGTACAAAGGGTCGTTTGGGGACTTGGCAGAATCTTCAGCACCATTCCCTAGACTCCAAATTATGGGAGAAGTCAGAAGCATTAAGATTCGCTCCAAGAACTTTGCTCTCTAGTGGATCAAATGAAATGGTACTTTGGTTCTCAAAGAGCTCCCTCTCCTCAACCCCACTACAACAAGCTCTTGGATTCTTGGGTTTAACCCTTCTGGAAGGCAGTGCTGGTGATCTTGATGCTATCAGAAAAGTAGTAGGTATTCTTTCCAAATAACGTGGTGGTGCACATGCACAAATCATGGGCCTGTGCTTGATGTACGAGCAAGTGAGATCAGCTCTGACTAGTGTAAACAAGCAAGAGGATGCCCACTGGACTCCAGTAAGGGACAAGCAGCCCAGGTGAGGGCAAAGGAAGAACCAGGTTGCTCTGGGAGTCCAGCAAGTGGCATGTGGGGGTTTCACTTAGACTTATCTTCAATCTCAGTGCCAATGATGTCAGTGGCCCATTGTCAAAATCCCAGGAGAAATACATTCCTTGTCCTAGCTTGAGTCAGAATCTGTCCACTTTTTCAGGAAGGTGGATTCTCACCAAGGCTCAGTTTTATAGTGTGAGGCTATTCCATTCATGAGGAAGTCATGATGGGTGGGGCAGGTGCATTTCCTACAGACGTCATATGCAGTTTTGGGGTACTCCTTCTGCTCTGGAGGAAAATAATATTACTTTTAGTAGACTCCAAAGACTGAGATTATCAACATTGGATAATCATGATTAGTTAATATGTGTATTTCATTGTTACTTACAGTGTGTCAGACATTTGGCCAAATACTTTTGTATATACTCTGTTCTTGCCTTTATAACAACCCCATAAGATAGGCATGTATTATTATTATTCTATAGATAAGGAAACATACCCACTATATAATAAGATAGCTTGAAGTCCTCTAAGCTCCTTATAGCCAGCACTCATAACTGATTACAGTCAGCTCTGCCCCTGCTTCTGAGTTCATGGAAATCGAGATTTCATATTACATTTATCCCAATAGGTCAGAGGTAAATTACAGAATGACACTTTGCTCCCATAGACAGTAAATTCAGGGTAGACAAATCTCCCTGGAGCCCACCCTTTCTTGTAGCATAGTCAAGGACTTGGAAGAGGTTTTCATGTGGAGCAGCTATCTTTAGCAGACTCCTTTTGATGAAGGGGAAAGCATTTAGCCCTCCCCTGTCTGCATGCCCCCGTTTTTCTGTCGCACAGTGGGTGGCTTCCCTCTGCCCACCCGCCCACCTCCTGCTGAGGCTCCCTGCGGCCCGACACTTCTCTTCCATCAGCACATGGCTCACCCACAACTGTTCCCTTTTTGGGTTCTGGGCCTCTCAGCCACCCACTCTTGCTCTGTTCTTCCATCAGATAACCCAAAACTCAGGTGGATCCCCCTCCCCGTGGTCATCTTGCTGGCCACACCTGCTTTCTACAGGAAACCCACCCTCTCATTGTCTGTCCACCTGCCTTTGACACCTGCCTGTGTCTCCTTATTGGTGTCACTTGCTCCAGCAGCCAAGTCAAAAATCTTTGTAGCTTTTCATCAGCTGATAGTGGGATATGACTTCATGGATGTAAGGTTGTGTCCATGTGAACAATAGGTTACATCCAGATGACCACACAGGATCTTCCTGCCAGGATGCAGCTTTCTTTACCAAATATAATGTTTTGCAGCTTGAATGTGCTTTCAGGGCACTCTAAAGTCTCGAAGGTCAATAGGAAGCGGTCTAGGTATGTCTTAGGTTCCCCAGATGTTAGATGGTCCCAGGCCAGAGTGTGAACTTGGTGAGACCTTCCCCTGAGCTCCTCTGGCCATGTTGCCTAGACAGTCACACTTTGCGTGGAGACACTTGCCTAAAGTCAATGATAAGCATGCTTTTCTAGTTAAAAAGTCCATGTGACTACCTGTGGGGCGTTTACCCACCACCCCCACAGCTTCCCAGAGTTTTCTTGAGTGCGAGCAGCAGGAAATATTAGATAGAAGGATTTATAATGGAGAATCTTGCGGAGATAAACAGATAGAAAATAAAGGATAGCCTCGAGAGGGCCTGGAACCTATTCCAACGGGCCCGGACTGTCTCTGGTCCAGGGTTTTTATAGAGACACCAAGGGTGGAGCAAAAGACCTCCTCCCCCAGCACAGCCAAGTGCAGGCCATCTCAGACACCTGCACTCAGGCCCGTGGTCCTGATCATCCTCTATTCGGACCTGCTGGGTAAAGCCACGAGGAACCCCAGAACGGGCTCCCACAACTACCTATGTCCATGTGAGTAGAACTATAAACTCACTAGCAGCTTTTCCCAAGCTGAGAAACATTTTTACTATTTTAATTGATTCAAACGATTCTTCTAAATGCAGAGAAGGCCACTTAGTTTTTTTTTTTTTTTTCCTTTTTCCTGGGATTATTTTTTTTAAAACCCAATACTCCTCTTGATCATATTGAACTATTCAAAACCCATTTCTCAAAATGGTTGAAGAACTCATTAGAAAAGACTAGAGTACTACTTCAGGTTGGCACAAAATTTTCCTACCAACCATTTGATCATATATGCTAAGCTATGTGCTGAGCTCCACAGCCATTCTGAAGTTTCACAGGGCTGGACATTTTATGAACATTTTGAGGCTAATACAAGTAGGGGTCAGGGTGTCTTGCTCTTATTTTCAGTGATCTTCCCAAATAAGCAAAGATATAAAAAGAAAAAAGCAAATGCCAAGGCCTTCCAGAAATTCCTGTAAAGAATTACAGAGGTTTAAGATAATGTCGCGTCTGAACTGGACATGGTGTTGCATGCCTATAATTCCAGGATTTATGAGGCTGAAGATCCAAGTTTGAGGCCAACCTTGCAAGACATGCACGCATGCACTCACGCATGCATGCATGCATGCATGCATGCATGCACTTACTTCTGTAAACATATCCTCATCATGTCCTAGGATCATTCAAAGACTGACCTATATATCTTACTGACTTCCTGGCAGCAGTGAGATTCCATGCGTCTTCCCAGGTTCCAAAGTCTAGCTGAATCTAGCATTGTATCACCACCTCTGATCCACCAGAACCAAACAACTCGGTGTACCTGGGTTCCTTAGGCTGGAAGATACAAGCTGCCATCTTGGATCCAGTGAGCAGGATCATACCATCAAGTTAATCAGTTTTTAAAGAATGTTCTGATACCATACTACATCAGATTCAGAAGTTATAATTAGAAGATTCACAGTGGAATAAAAAGTAGCTATTCTGGGCACTCTTCTGCCGATAAACATGGGTAACATGTAAGAATGAATAGCTTTCTCTGTTATCAGGTTGCCACAAGCAAGCCATATCTGTTCTCCTAATAGCCCCTTCTGGACTATAAAGTGGTCCCTCTAGTAAATTGGTTTTGAAGCTGGGTTATATCTAGACATGGACTTCCATTTATATAGCCTAATGGGAAAAGAGGCTACATTTGTACGACTTATATAAAATAGCAAAAGATGTAGTAGTGATAGCTGTTATGTATTTACCACTTAGAGCTCCGGAAGATTGATGGGTGTAGGAGGCCCTGATGTTCCTCTGATCTTAAAAATCTCTGATTAGCCAATAATAACACACTAGCACACCAATTATACCAGCTGTCACCAGGCAGCACCATGCTGTCAAAGTCATCAATAGGAGACAATCCCTCTACTTTCAAAATTGTCCTTGATCAGTGTCAAAAGCATTCATCATCAGAAGATGTCTAAATGAATTTAGATGAGGAGCATGTGGGGTCTACAGTTTCCAAGGAAGCTGTGGGTCTATGTTCAAAGACTTTGAAGAGGGAGAAGATATTTCCAGAGATCTCAGTCTTTCAGAGGGAGATGGGAATGAGCACTGTAAATATCTGCCAGGGGTGTGGAGGAAATAAGGAGCAAATCTCCCATTCTTTTTTGAAAATCACAACTGCTTTGGGAAGTGAGCAGTTTGTGACAAAAGATAGCCTTTGGGGACCAAGCTCATGCTGAAAACATCTTGTTCTAACCCAAGCAATTACTATTAAGGGACAATTTACCATCTCACCTAGCAATACATCAAGCACTAAAATCCATTTCCTTTCAGGTTAAAATTCCCTTCAAGGAGAGGAGGTGCTTGAGAAACATTTAAACTTAAAGGAGAGCGGGAGAGAGGGCAAGGCCAAATTGAGTTACAGGGTGTATGTCATTCCTCTAGCCACAGCTTGCTTTCCTCCCCCCCCCCCATCATTGAAGTTGGGGACAGTGATTATGTGTTATTCAGAGCTCTGGGTCCACAGCTTGCACCTGCTTCAGTGGTCTTGTTCCCAAGCAACACGTTTTTGTTTATTTATATTTTTATGTACTGTATCTTCTTGTACAAAAATGCAGTACTGAAGCTTAGAAAGATCTCCTCCCACTCTTGATCTTGGGAGATTTTCTTGTTGGTGAGATTCCCTTTCCAAGGGGGTGGGCCTCATCCCTAGTCTTATAGATCTGGCCGGTGTCTCAGTGGGGTCTTGAAGATGTACACTACACTCTATAATATGGCTTACCTTGCCTTTGTGTTTTCAAAACTAGAAATTCTCAAACTCCCTAGCCTGTTCTGAGATGACATTTGGTTAGAAATTTTATATATGGCTTGGGATTGAAGGTGGGGATCATAATTTCCCAGTTCTGACCTTTAGCTCTCAATCCCATGTGACGAATAACCTTTCTAATGTGCACATCAGAAAATTTATGCCACTCTACCTCGGAAAAGAATCTCAGGTGATCTATAGATACACAGTGTACTTGGCCTTGGCCAATATCTGAACATCGATTTTGTTTTGTTTTTTAACAGTAAATGAGCATTTATGAGGATGCAAACAAAATGCAGTAGGCATTAAAGAAGAGAACAGTCAGGTGTAGTTGGGATGATTGTGTACAGGAGGAGGTTAAAAAGGTCAAAGAGATCAGATGGCAGGGTCAGAGAGAGGAGAAGAGTTTGGGAGGAGCCTGTTAGAGAGGTGAGAAGGCCTTGAAGACCAGGTGCGATTTTTGTTCTTTCCTTCCTTCCTTCCTTCCTCCTCCTCCTCCTCCTCCTTCTTCTCCTCTCTCTCTCCTCTTTACTATGAATTTTCTTTTATTGTAGTGAAATATACAGAACATAATATTTACCATTTTAATTATATTTCACTGTGTGATTGAGTAGCAGTCAGCATGATAACAATGCCAACTATCAGCACCATCCATCTCCAGAAACTTTATTTTTATTTCACTTTTATTCATTTACCTTTTGGCTATGAATGTATTTATGTATCGTACCTATGTGTAGATGTGTATGTATATGCGTGCATATGTACCTGTGTACAGGTACTTGTGGAAGTCAGAAGTTGGCATTGATGTCTTCCTGGATCACTTCTCCATCTTCATTTTGACACAGGTCGCTTATCAAAGATGAAGTTCAGGGACCAGTTAGAACAGCTGGCCAGGGAACCTCAGGAGTCCTCCCGGCTCTGCCTCCCTAGTGCTGAGGTCACCGGTGTGTGCCGCAGCACCCAGCTCCCTGTATGGGTCCCGAGACTCTGAAGTCAGGCCGCTCTGCGTGGGAAGCAAGTACTTTATTAACTGAGCTGTCTTCCCAGCCCCCTCTAACACTCTTTGATCTTACAAAACTGACTCCTCATTAAATGGAAATCCACTTATGCACTCCCTTCCCTTGGAAACCACTCTCCTTCTTCCTATTTTTGTGGATTTGACTGTTCTGGATACTTCATATAAGTAGACCCATATCTTATCTGTCCTTTTGTTGCCCTGTTTCACTTGGCAGCATGTCTTCAAGGTTGCAGCATATGGCAGAAATTCCATCCTTGGAAGGCTAATTAATATTCCATCGTGTAGATCAGATAATACGCAATAGTGTATTCTGTAGTATGTTATAATAGTATCTCATTATGTAGCTGTATGGTGTGCATAGATGCACATGCACAGCACTGTTTACCTGTTCTGCTAGTGCACACTTAGGCTGTTTCCTTCCTTTGGTTCTTGTGTGAATAACACTGCTGTGAATGAGGGATTGATGGCCTTTTCTTCTTTACACTATATACTTGAAAGTGTGATTCTATTTTTAACTTTTTGAGAAGTTGCCATATTGTTTTTATTATGAAACTTAGACATTCACATTTTTTATAAAAAGCACAATAAACACTCAGATGCAAAACAAGACACTCAAAAGTTTATAGGCCTAGAATGCTATCTGACTAGATATGAGACATAGAGTTTGGGATTGAGGTATGAGGTTCATAATTTTCAAGTTCTGGCCTCAAGTGCTCTCCCCACTATCATGCACAAAACTCTGATACTTCTTTATTTGAAAGAAAACACAAAACACAAATCTAAGAATTGCTAACCATTTGCCAGTATTTACTCAATCCATATCTCTTCCTCCATATCAGACATGTTTGATTATTTTTGTGAATCATGTGATTGTTAACTGCAAAGGTCATGACCCTTCTTCTCTAAATACATCCACACATCTACATATCCACCATGTACCATCACATGCATCAGCATTAACAATACCTTCCTAGTACCACTTAAACTTTTGCTTTTATTCTGATGTCCAAAATTGCCCCTGTGTGTCATTATGGGTTTCTTTTTCCAAGCCTGAGTCTGATAACCAAGCATCATACAGGACAGGGCTTTGAGTCTGTCCAGCAGATAAGAGGGAGTCACTAGAGGTCCTGATTGGCAAGAGATAAGGTCATTGTGGACTGAAGTATTTTTCTAGGTCTTTGAAGGCCACATCTAACTCCTAGGAGTGGACTTCAGGGACTGAAGGCTGAGTTCCCTATGCTGAGACAAACCAGATCCAGACTGGGTCATGACTTTGCCCTGGCCAATACTTTGGCCAAAGCATCAACGTGTCTTCACTACAGTGAGTCATTGCCAAGCACCCAGACATTGTGCACTTCCCATCTGCAAGTCTTGTTATCTCAGTAACTAATGTGCCTGCTACAGACTCAACTGTGCATTTGTGGCACATTAGATGCTGGGAATTCACCATGTGTATGATAACTCATTTTCTCCTGCAGGGTTCTTCTTCCTCTCTCTGGCTTCCTGCAAAGATGGCACCCCAGGATGGTTGTATGGGGGGTGTTTTTCTCCCCTGGGGCAATGCAGTCTTTATCTTCCATACCACAAAACTAAGCATCCTTACATCCCTAATCTGCCACCAAGCCAGCAGTATATTTACTGAGTGATAGCTATTTACTCAGCACCGAGAGGGAGTCAAAGGAAAACTTAAGCACTCAGAACCAAGAAGAAAATAAAACTATTAGAAACATCATTACAGAATGGATGCTTCCAACTAAGTGCGCTCAGGGTGGCAGCTGCGTAAAGAAGGATGAGATGAAAGAGCAACCATATATATATATGTATGTATGTATAACATATATATATGTATGTATGTATAACAACTATTAAAGAAACAGAGGCTTTGAATTTGAGAGAAAGCAAGTGAGGACTACAGAGGAAGGCTTGGAAGGAGGATGTGGAAGGGGGAAAATGATGTAATCATATTTTAATTTCAGAAAATGAGAAAATATGTTACACAAGAGCAGTAAAGGAAATAGCAGACGTCAGGGGCTGTAGGGTCTTGAAGGGTGTGCTGGTTGTGTGTGGCTAGGAAGTCAGGAGAAAGGGAAGAACATTGTGGGTCAGCTTAGTTCCTTCCCTGTTTCTATGGAAACCATCCATTAATGGCCAGGCACCAGTTCCCTGAACAGGACGGTCCCTAGAATAAACGTGTCAAAAAATCTGAAAAGATGTTCTCCTGGTCTTAAGAAAGCCTTCATTTCGTAACTCGTTGATGCTGATAGAATACTTGAGGTCATCAGAGACCACACATGTTTTCTCTCAGGGAGCTGTGTTTGGGGTGTGGAGGACGTTGGGTAAGTCAAGTAACAGGTGTGTTTCAGACATGCAGTACCCATTTTAGGAGATATGTGCAAAGACATGTGTTTTCCCCGTAAGGTTGAAAGAATGCAGTAGCCGGTATTTTCCTTTTCTTCTCAGACTTAAAAGACAGCTTACCTCTTTGAAGTTCACCTTCCACTGCTCTGATTTATGATCTCTGCACTCTCAGAAGGCTGGGCTATTAGAAGGTAGTTCTGCATTTTTTTGTTTGTCTCAGTAAGTCATCGGCAAGCTCTGTCACTCGGCCTCTTCTTGACTTACAGTTGTATTTCCAATGGAATTGGCTTTAAGATGTTCAGCACACAGTTTGTGAAAGGGTTTTTCTTCCCAGTGATAGGAGCGCCCCATGTCGCTCTGGAAAGACCAGGAAAAGGCATGAGTGTGGGGAGGGTGGCATGCCTGTTTCTTGCTCATCTTGATACAATCCTCCAGTGCTCCCAAATGAATACAAAGACGTATTATGTGTGTTTTTTTCTGTACCCCTGCTTCCTCATGAATAGAATCTGTATCACAGTAATTCAAGAGTTGTGGGGGAGCTTATAGATTATGCTTTAAAATTGCTCGCCCTCTAATACATATGATAACACAAACCAAATCATGGCCTCGGTGCAGACTAATAAACTGAGAGGGGTCAGTCATAAGGATGCAAGCCCTGCCCTGGATATTCCTTTCCCACTCATACCATTGTTAATGTAGATCTCATTATAATGTAGCTGTGCTCAACAAGGTCTGTTATTTTCCATGTTGCGTCTATGCCTCGGTTAGTTTAGTTTGCATATTCTCAGATTCTAAGCTATAGATGAGAAGAAGGACATAAGCAATTCTTTTTATAGCCACATGGTTTTATTTCTTGGCCACGTCTCACCGCACCCCCCTGTCGTCCCCCCCCCCCCCCCCCGTGCATTTCTACTTTGATTTCTTCTAGGACATGGCTCAGCTTTAAATCATTGCCCTGTGTTTTAAGGGTAAGTTCCCAGCCTGTGACGTCATCGTCTTGTGTTCTCTCCCACTCTTTGCTGACTCCCAGGCCTCTGCCGCCTTCGCTCAACCAGCCCCGCCCCCCCATCACTGTGACCTGAGTCTAAGCAGCCCTTGCCCTCAACAGCTTATTTGCATCTAATTATGATTCTAGTTCATGAATGCACAGAAAGCCTTGGAACCCACACACTGCAGGGGAAGCCACGGAAGGAATCCATAGGCCTGTAGGACAGTTATGAAGGGTTGAAACTCATGGGTAGACAGAAGTTTCCTGGTGTCCTGATCTTGAGCTGCCGAATAAGCTCTGAGCAGCAGCGGGCCTGGTCTTTTCTCCTCTCCTTAAGACATGGAAGTCAAGGCTCAACAGCATTCGGTATCTCTCTAAGGCCTCTCTGCTGGACTGTGGGGGTATCAAACCAGAGTGCACATTTGTAGCTCGGTGCACATTCTACAGTGCTCGGTTCACCTGGACAACCAGAACTATGTATTTAGTTTGCTTATTTATACATACAAAGCTTTCTATCCTGGGGGAATGGGAGAGAGGATAGGGCTGCGAGTTGGGAGTCGCTTGGAACTAGAGAGCTATAATTAATCCTTTCTCCCACACAAACCACTGAAATACCACATATAATAAACACCCTCACCCACAAAATGCCATGATTACACAGCATTGCTTCATATTCAGGAGGAGAGGGGCGGGGTGGCACTAATTAACAGGGGGGATAGAGTATTTACAATGTACGATTACTGGTAATAGAATTATCTTCAGCCTTCTAATCATAGCGGAGATGTAGGGATTGTCCCAGCTGCGAGGCTGGCTGTACCCTGTGAGAAAGGAGGCCAGGAGGTGTGTGGGGACCTCTTCAGCTCCTGGTTGAGGAGCCAATGAGGCAATGCCTCTAGTGCAGGAGAGCAATGTCATCACTCTGGGAAACACTGACCAGCACTCCCAATCTGTTTGTCTTCCTAAGCTTTTCCAACCTTCGTGGGTGCTTCCTCTCCCAGGAGATTGCTGGCCACACTCCAAAGACAGTGGAAAAGGGATCTTCTTAAAGGTCCAAATAGGCAAATGTCCCACCACCCGTCCCCATCTGTCCCCGACCAGCCTCGTTCCTCAAGGCATTCCTTACTGGTCAGCTATTCTCTCTAGAGTCTCTCCTCGGCTGCTACAGAGCCTCAACGGTGTGTAGTGAATCAGTAAACTCTGGGGATCAACTGGTTCAAGGCACTCCGGAAATGGGAAGAAAACAGAGCCTCAGAAAGATAATGAGGGGATGCAGCGAGACTAGAAAAAGTTTTAACTGACAGCTTCCCACTGCTCCTCTGCCTCTTCATGAGAGCCATGTCTATTCAGACAAGAGACTACTCCCGTGTGACTTTAAAGAAGAGAAATGTGGAGAAGGTTCAGGAACAAAGTGTGTTTTTCTAAGATAGAGAGATGGCATAGTGACCACTTAGCAGTCTATTAGAAGTCCACATGACACCCAGAGAAAGATAGTAAAGAAGGTCGTTATTACAGAGTGAAAAACGAGAGATGGAGTAAGGATGGAGCCAGGGAAAGCCCACTTGCTTCAATAGTCACTGCAATTTGGGTCTTGTTGAGATCTCTCCATCAATTTTGCAGGGGACAATAACTCTCAGATATATGTGATTGTTGTCATTCAGAGGAGAAAAAGAGAGAGTCAAGAGGACAAAATACCAAGTTGGATTTATTTTTCTGTCCCCTGACATATTGACCAGGGGACAAGCAAAGTGAGAATAGTGTCATCACTGCTGCTGCCGTCACCCTGGAAACACCAGGTGTCCTCTTCCTTTCCTTTAGGTTGGGGCTTGTACAGGTGATGAACTTCACTTGGTGCATGAGGTAATAAGCTTGTGGGGTTTTCTCTCCAAAATCATAGTTCCTACATGTTGCGTTCAGCTTCTCTCGTCTAGAAATGGTACAGGGAGAAAACTAGTCTAACCAAGCATGGCCTTGGAAGATGAGAGAAGAGTCTTCTCCCAGGTGATCCATGTACTTCTTTTAATACTAGAGTCCCAGGGCACATGTGTTCTAACTGCCCCTCTGTTGGCATATCACTGTAAGCATCATGTCACTTCCATGACCCTGACCCCTCCAGCAAGTCCTAGAAAACGCAGACTGTAGAGAACTGCTGGTCTCCAGCATAGAATGAGCCATGCTTGCATTTTTTCAGTGGCGTGGAGATTTAGAACTCAGAACACAGTCTCTGATAGGAGCCATGCTACAAATAGCAAGCAGGTCCCCAAGGCAGCGAGTTAAAGCACATTTATTCAACCTGTAACTGAGCTGGGAGTTGGAATCCCGGCTGCGGTTTCAGCTCTGTCATTAGCTGCCTACGTGACTGTGGGGAAGTCATTTAGCTGCTGCCTTTGATTTTCTCACCTGAAAACTTACTTCTCTATATTAGATAAAATAGAATTTAATCACACTGTGAGTATTTCCATGGGAAGTCTCTGAGGAAAAATGCCGGGGAGTGCATCTCTTTCCTCCTAGCAGGGGCAGAAGTGAACATTCTGTCCACATTGCCTTCCAGAAGTGCAGGGCCTGGCCACAGTAGCCTTCAGCAGGCAGAGACTCAGAGAAGCACAGCAGAGGAGTCGGGAAGAATCCTTGCCGGGTTATTAAAGCACCATAGCCAGGGCCACTACCAGGGTTAGGGAACCAGGGGCAGAGGCTGTAGGTGAGAGCTCATTAAGGAAAGTGAGGGGCTGGTAACTTAGTTAGTGTTTCTATTGCTGTGAAGAGACACCATGACCATGGCAACTCTTACAAAGGAAAACATTTAATAGGGGCTAGCCTATGGTTTCAGAGGCTTAGTCCATTATCATCATGGTGGGACGTGGTGGTGTGCAGGCAGACATAGTGCTGGAGAAGGAGCCAAGAGTCCTACATCTCACACAGGCAGCAGGAAGTGCACTGAGACACGGGGTGGCAGCTTGAGCATAGGAGACCTCACAGCTTGCCTCCCAGTGACACACTTCCTCAAAAAGACCACACCTCCTCCAACAAGGCCACAGTCTTAATTGCGCCACTCCCTTTGGGGGCCATCCTCTTTCAAACCACCACAGCTGGCATTCTGAGACACATAGCAGGATCTTCTGACATCACTTGGTAAGGAAGCAGTACCAAAGAAAAGCCTTTGGCTTTGGGAGGCGGTGTTTGCTTGGATTTTACTGTAAACTCTGGACCTTTCTAGAAACTTCTTGGATCCCAGAAGAGGAGTTATTTGAGTTTTGGACACCAGTTTTGAAAAGGAAGAGGCCTCTTGACCATCCAGAACTTGAGACAAACCTTTGTCTTGAGGGTATTTGGAGGACGAAAGGATACGTTGTTCTATAGCACTGCCAGGGCAACAGGGACCTAGATGCTGGCCCTGGGCAGCCTGTTCCGCAGCTCTGCAGTGGGCAACTGCCCCCACCATCTCCACTCCTGCCTCTGTCTCACTCCAGCCTGGTTTCCACTACATGGGGTTTCTCTTGTCCCAAGATCTGGAATCTCAGCAATGGCGTGTTTTTCCCCTCACTGGGCCATCTGCAAGAGCACCCAGGAGGCAAATTAGTCTATTAGGCATGAAACAGAAACTAAGATTTGTTGGAATGGTTTGCTGGAGAGTTCTGAGCTTTCTGGAAGCTGCAGGGGTGCTCCAGAAGCTCTGCTGAGCCACACTCTCCCAGCCTCTGGTGGCTGCTTCCAGCACCAGCTGCTGAGCCTGGTGGTTGCTGGCCAGCCCACTCAACCTACCCACGAGGAAGCTGAGACCCGGGAAGGTGAGCTGACCTCTTGCGATGGCAAAGCCAGGGGGTCACAGGGACAAGGCAGAAGGCCCAACACTTGTCACTGCTGAAGCTCCGTGTACAGTTCCTGGGAAGTGGGTGGTGAGGTGCATTGACACAGAGGGCACCCTCATCAGCGAGGAGGCACCCTGACTCCCCTTCGTCGCGAATTAGAAAGCATCAAGCTGCAATCAGCGTGCTCTGGGAATGCGGACAGCACAAAGTCAGCACCTGGGCCCCAGCCTTGCTGTTCTGTTGGAATTTTGGGAAGATTCCGCACCAAGACAAATTCCAACCAGATTTATCTCTTTGGTCTTGGCTTCCCTTAGTTTTCTCACTTCTCACCTTTGAGGGACCACCTCACATCTACACTCTAAACTTGATTCCATCACAGAGTCAGGGCAGGCTCTTCTTACCCCTGTTTTGCCTTCAGTCACTTAGCAGGATCCCAGAACCTTGATCTGTCATTGACTTAGGCAATGCTGCACCCCATGACCTGAATGAGCCCTTTGGGGGAAGATTGTGGGAAATGTGGGATCTAGTGGAATCGCATTTGGACATGCAAGCTGTGATTAAGGCAGAATTACAACTAGAATTCTGCTGCTTAACTCCAGGTGTGCACCTCTCTCATTTTTCCACAGCATTTTAGCCCAAGTGAAGAATTGTAACCAAGTCTTTGGAGTTTATAGTAAGGATAAGTTCCCTATAACCACAGATGTCCTCGTTTGGAGACTTGTCCTTTAGTGTAATTACTATACACCTCTTATGTCTGCCCAGGGACTAGATTCATCTTGTTTTTTAGGGGTGTGTCTTGCCTTGTCCTGGAAGATGGTTATAGATGTTATTGAGTTGGCCTTCTTTGCTTACACATTGAACTACATAAAATATTTAATCATGTGTCTTCTGTACTTCTAAGTCCTCTAGGGCATGTATATGTCTCTGTAGGTCCCCTTCTTATTTACATGGCCCTGGGCTATTTCTGATTTACCTTCTTTTGAACTTTAAATATTTATTTTTATTATTTTTAATCATGTGGAGTTGTATCTGCATGTATGGATACATATATTTGCAGGTTCCCACTGAGGCATGAGGCGTCCAATTCCCTGGAGCTGGAATAGCCAGAAATTGTGAGCTACCTAATGTGGGTTCTGGGAATCCAACTCAGGTCCCCTGGAAGAGCAGCAAGTACTCATAACCACCAAACCATCTCTCCAGCCCCTCTTTTTGAGCTTTTCATCTTACTTCAGGTCTTGGGATTTTCATAGCTCATTTCCTCTTGTTTATAGTTGTTTCTTTCCATTTGCAAAGAAAACAGCAAGAAACAGAACCACATGCTTAGAGCTTTAAAAGCCTGAGGTCTCTTATTTGTCAACCTCTTTGTTCAGTAGCAGGAGCATGGCAATGGACATAAGCCAGTGTCAGATCCCAAGAAGTCCATGGTCCGGTGGGCATAGTAAGCACAGATGCACACAATCCTAGCAGGCAGGCTACAGGTGTTGTGGGTCACTGGATACCCACCACAGGCATTCTCCTAGCAGCAGGTGACAGGCCACACTGAACAGCTGAGAGTTCTAGTGTTTTAGACCAAGCTTGGCAGAGCTATTTCATTCTTTTATTAAAAAAAAAAAAACTTTCCTGCATCTATTTGCCAGATGGCAAGAACCAAGATATATCCAAATAAGAATTTCAGAAGTAAAGAGCAGTTTCTGCACCTTCTCTGCCCTCTATTCAGTTCATCCCTTCGGGCTTTGTTCCCTGGATTGTCCCCTCACACACACCTACCTTTTGATGCTTTCTTCCATTCTTTTCCTTAGGGTAGACACGAACTTCTAGCTTGGACCAGTTTTGCCCTTCTTTCTCTGCACTCTTTCATCCTTCCTAGATGCTTTCATCGCCTCTGTTCCGTTCAAGGCTGGGGATACACCCATCCACTCAAAAACCGTCTTTCCCCTGTACTCATTTAGGCAGCTGGCCGCCTGACTTTGAGTTAAGTCTTTGATGATTGTGAGAAAAGATGCTGAAGTTCTGTTGTAGACCAAGGGCCTTCCCAATACGAAGAAAGCAGCCTGATCTCCCGAGACAGTCGAGGCTGAAGAAGGCTTCAGGAGAAAGTAGGCTTTGTGATAGGTCTGGAGGTCTGAGTGGCAAGCTTTTGCCTTCTGGTCGACCCCCTTTTACCCTCAGCTCAGTGTTACCAGTTGTTTTGATTTTCTATTTTCTTTTCTTTTACCCTATAAAAACTTGTCTAAAGTTCTGAGAACCCCCTTTTACAAGACCATCCTGGAAGCAATCTTGGGAAGAATCAAAGTGTGAGTCATTGTCAAGAACCCAGTCTCGAAAGGGCCATTGATTCTCTAGGGTCATGACAAACAGGTAGTCTCCCTCATCTAATTCTACCCAGGGTCAAAGAATAATTTTTCAAAAGCTCAAAGCATGATTCTCGTAAGTACATTGGATTAGTATGTTTCAAGATTAATTCATCTCATTAGTCAATGAGGGAGGTAGTAAGATGGTAGAGTCAGACAGGAATTTATAGATCCCTCAAGGGAAGGCATTTAAAACATATTAGAATAAGATGGCTAGGTGAGCTATGGTATAACACAGGGAAGTATGCAATGGAGCACTGTTTACTTTTTAATACAAGAGACAGACATGATGTGAATCTACAGGATTGCATTCATTTGCGTAACTATTGGACAAAACCATTTTCTTTCCTACCTTTTTTCTAAAAGTTAACACCCCTATTGTGTTACTTTTCTTGTTTCCATGACAGCAGTCACTTAAGGAAGGGGGGGGCTTCTTTTGGCTTGTGGTTTAAGTGGATGCAGTCCATTATGGAGGAGAAGTGATGGCTTTGGGTACATGAAGCAGCTGGTGACATTGTGGCTGCATTTGGAAACAGAGAGCTGAATGCTTATGTTCAGCCAGATTCCTCCTTTTTCCTTTTTAATCATGTTGGAACCTCAGCCCGTGGAATGGTCTTATCTACATTTTGTGAGTTTTTTCCCATCAGTTAAATTTCTCTGAAAATGTGCTCACAGACACATCCAGAAGTGTGTCTCCTAGGTAATTCCAAATCCAGTGAAGTTGACAGTAAAAAATAGACCATCACAACACTGTAAATTGTAAATATCTTACTAGTAAACAACAAACCTAACTCATCTATCCCTAAAGAATCTGCTAATGCCAATCAGGCACCACTTAGGACCTCAGAAAAGAACCCCTGGTAACTCCTGTTCTCTATTTCCAAATCTTGGGTGATCTGTTGGACAGTGGAAGAGGTGGGATTAGGAAATTTTTCTTCATTAATAATAATTGCAGACACAGGACTGGATAGATGGCTCGGTGATTAAGAGCACTGGTTGCTCTTCCAGAGGATCCAGATTTGGTTACCAACACCCACATGGTACCGATAACTCTGGTTCCAGAGAATCTGATGTAATTTTCTGGCCTTCATGGGCAGTGCATGCACATGCACACACACATATAGGCAGGCAAAATACCCATAATAAACTAAAAATAAATATAATCTCAAAAGAATTGCTATTTATAGCAGCCATTTATTGAGCATCTCAACATGGGAGGTCTTCCTGTATGCTGTGGAGTCACAATGCTACCTTCCAGGAGCTGGCTGTGACACTGAGCAAACACTACAAGAAAGAGTTACATGGAGGAGAGACCACAAACAATGGATATGACTCAGGTTTGTGGGGAGAGAAATCCATTCTGGCACAGAAGAGTACAAAGCCTTCTTGAGGAAGCTCCTTAATGCCTGTGGGTTTAGCTAACCTCATCTTCCCCTTGTCTGGGGCGTAGGTGTCTGCTTGTCTGCCTGTAGAGGTGGAGGATCCCTTTGCACATTCTGCAGAGAAGGGAGTCGAATTCCCTCTATGATCCCTTCCTCCCACCCCCCTCCACCAAAGCCTGTCATTCTATCGACTCTTCACCTGTCATCTTAGGAGATGCTCCTTGGCATTGATCAAATACTGTGCTCGGTGGGGGGCACACAAGGTGTCACTTGGAGTGCCATGCTGCCAGCCTCCTAGCATCGAGCATGTTGGTACTCTGTGCAAAGACAGAAGTGAGGGGGAGGAGAGGAGAAATGGGGTTAGGGCGGGGCTCGATATCTTAGCAGTTGCTTGGAGACAGGTGGCTAGAAGTAGACTGATGGGCTCCAGGAGACAAATGTCACAACCCTGGCTAGTTGGCTGTGTGATTATTCACACTCCAGCCAGCCTGTTATTACAGGCACTTAGCCATGCCAAGGTGAACCTGAGGCAGCACAGCACACTTGAGTGTTGCCAGCAACCTCAAAGCCACAGAGGGTTCTGTGTGAGAAGCAGGAGGGGGTATGCCAGAGACATCCTTTCCCTTTATTTTTCATTTAGTCTCCATAAAGAGGGGCCCACCACCCTTGGCAGAATGATCAGAATGCTCTTTTCTGTAATCATAGGCTTCAAGCCAGAAATGGGAACATTGCCATTCTTTCCTGTGTGCTTGGTAAAAATTTCATTTGTGGCACTTGGGAGACAGCTCAGTGGATAAAACACTTTCTGTGCAAATGTAAGGACCTGAGTTCAAATCCCCCACCCCTCACATAAAAGCTGAGTGGGTGTGGTGGCCCACCTCTAATCCCAGCATTTGGGTGGCAGGGACAGAGAATCCATGGAGCAAGCTCCCTAGCTGGACTAGCCTATTGATGATCTCAGGGTTCAGTGAGAGATCCCACTTCAATAAACGAGAGTGCTCAATGAAAATCTTAACTTCTGCCCACCCCTACATATGCTTGCTCATCCACACACGTACACATGTGTACATGAACATCCACACACACACATTGGTACACATACATGTGAACATGCACACATATAAAACACACACTCTGATTGATTGATTGATTGATTGATTGACTGGTTTCATTTACTCTAGGTTTGAGGCCATTTGAAAGAAATCACTGTCTTGATCTTACATGATCTTTTCTATGTCTCTGAGTCTTAAATTTCATGTTTCTTTTACCTACCTTTATGGAAAAAGTTTTTGAGCTCTGGGACCCACCTTAAACCCAGGATGGTTTCCTCTTGAGATTCTCTATACCTGCGTCTAACTGTACCTACACAGATCCAGTTTCCATATAATGCCACATTTGTGGACACTGGAACTTAGAACTTGTGTGTATCTTTTATAGACACAATTCAACCCACTACACAAATATCAGGGGCCCAAAGAGGTTTCCTGTTTTTTCTAAGGTTGGAGGTGATATGTGGCAAACTTGCTATTATCTTGTCCTGTGCTGGGCCCATGGCTTTGAACACGCCTATGGTTAGCGTCCAATTTGGTCAGCTCAAGACTGGAGGCTCAGTTTTCCTGGTGCCCTCCCTTGTGGCAGGTGTACTCACAGTTCTTCTGCTTTGGATGTTTCCAGTTTCTTCCAACCCTCATCAGCAGACTTGCTGGTGAGCCTTTCTGCAGAATGCTGGTGTCTCCAAATTCCTCACATTAGAAACTGACCTGTGTCTATGACCTTTACAGTATTAGGGCCCTCAAGCCTCAGCCACAACTTCAAGTTTTGAGTCTTAACCCATTGGAGGGGTCCTGGACATAGGAATTGCTGGTCCTCTGGCTAACTGGTGCTGGTTGGGCTACTGGGTATTCACATGCTTGATAGATGATGACCTGGTGTCCATGCCAAAGGCTGAGACTGGGTAGAGAAGCACCATCATCATCTGAGTCAGAGAGATGTCACTATTTTGGAAGTCTTCCCTGAAGTCCAGAAACAAGGCTCTGATCTGTCTATACAACTCACCTAGATCTTGACCTTGCCTGACTTTGAATGAGAATGTAAAACACACTCCCCACTTACCTCCCAGTCTGTGAGGCTCAGAATCTCTAGAAGTGCTGGGTGGGGTAGGGAGATGGCTCAATCTATAAAGAGCTTGTAGTGTAAACATGAAGACCTGAGTTTGATCCCTAGCACCCATGGAAAAGCGGAGTGCCATGGCAAGAGCTTATAACCCCAGAGTTGAGAAGGTAGAGGCAGGAAGATCCTTGGGCCAGCCAGTCTAGCCCCATCAACAAGCTCCAAGTTCAATGAGAGACTCAGTCTCAAAATATAAGGAAGAATGACTGAGGAAGACATTTGGTATTGACTTCTAGCCTCCATACACACCTGTACACAGGTGCTCATGACCACCCCCCACAAACATGTTTTCTTTCTCCCTGTCTCTCTGTCTCTCTCGGAGTTGGGCTTTAATAAAAATGTGACAATTGTTATAACTCTCATAGTGCCTCTTTCCACTGAACTTGACCACATATCTCAGATGTCTTTACTGACCTACACCCCCAGTGACGGCATCATCTCCCCACCATTCAGAAGGGACAGAAATTAGGCCGACAGAGGAGGCAGGAGCCATCACAGTGGCTATGAGGATCCTTCTCATCCTGCCATGGAAACCTCTCAGTCTGTGTGGGAGTGAGGATGGGGCTTCTTGGTGTTGAAGAGCCATTGTGACAGACTCTCCAGGTAGATTTCCATTTTAAGGCACATGTCAGGGTGTCAAAATGTCTATGTTGTGTTCAATCCTCATTAAAATGGAAGCCCATTGCCACCGGCAAAGAGGAGGTATGCTGCATTATTTATTATTATTTTTATCTGTTTTCCTAAAACTGGGCTGTTCAGGTTCAAATGGCCGATAAAATTGCCACCCACCTCTCTCCACCCTGTCATTTTACAGCTCATATCTGTGCTCTGCACATTGTATGTTAAATGCTATATTACCAGGGTGTCGCCAGCCCTGAGCAGTACCTCCCAAAGCTGATTTCTCTGGCTTCCTAGCAGCATACAGGGACTATTTCTGCTTTTCTCCCAGGAAAGTCTCTGTCCCTTGTTTCTAGGTCATGCATTCCGGCCTCTTCTCTGTGTAAAGCCCATGAAGCCACTATTCTAGGCATCCCCACTGCTCCTTCTGCCCTGGAAGGAGTTCATGATCTTCTGCCTAGCCCCTGCTCCTGCCCCAGCCCTCGGCCCCTCCTCCAGATTGTAGTAGAGTTGGGTGAGAAAGCATGGATTCCTCTGGGGAGATGGCTCAGCAGCTAAAGGTGCCTGCTGCACGTGCCCAGTGACTGGAGTTAGAACCTTAGAGCCGCTTCAGAAGGAAAGAATCAATTCTCAGTTGTCCTCTGACCTCTGCATCTGTGCTGTGGCATGTTCATGTTCCTGCCCACAAAAAACCATGCACAATCTTAAAAAAGAAAGAAAGAAAGTGTAAACCATTTGCCATTCAGGAATTTTAAAGAATTCTCCCGGAGCAAAGGAACCACCCATTCAACCCCACATCCCTCAGCAAGAGGTATCTGGTTGGTTATTTGTCATGATCCAAGTGTCCTTACACATTTCCTGTACATGCTTGGTTAAAGGGACCATGTTTCCACATGCTAAAACACTCATAGGAAGATGAAGATTCATGAAAATGCATGTAGTATGCCTAATTTCTCAGAGAATAAAATGCCCTGTCTTCTGTCTCTGATGAGAGGAGTCGTCTGTGTGGGCAGATAGTGTAGTTTCATACTACTACACCTTCAAACGACATTTAATGAATACCACATTGCTCAGGTGCTGAGTTAAAGCAGGAATTTATTACAATTCATGTATTTCCAGCACTTACAAGATATACATTCTAAAGATAGAGTTATTAGCCGCTTTCTTTATAATTAGTTAACAAAACGATGAATGTGGTGGTGGATGATGATGATAAAGTGTTTTGAATATGGCTAGGGGAAGAGGGACTGTCATTTTATCACCTCTAGCTCCTCAGTGCTCTCTAAGGCACAGGCCAACAAATGGTGATCTCACTGGTGTACCTATGGCTTTCCAAGTTACATACTGTGCTTTTATTGCCATATGCCGTGTAAGGAGCAAAGACTGTAAAACCAGCAAAGCCTAAAGTTTTCACCCCTTGGTCCTTTACAGAGGATGGATGGAGACACCTGCTCTAGCTCGCAGATACCTCTGGGCTGCTTAACATCCATGGATAAACGTCTTGGCATTCATCAAGGCTTGAAACCCTGCCCTCTTTAATGAGTGAACTAACCAAGACATGCCAAACCAAACCAAAGAAACAGTAGCTCTTAGTCTATATCTAAAACATGATATATAATCAAGTGTCAGTCACCTAGTCAGAAGACAGAATTCACTAAAAGTAGTCTTTGTAGATGGATTACCACCAGATGATCTCTTACTTTGTGTTCCTCACCTCAGAACTGAAAATAGTTCTACTAACAATATAGCAATAGTTCATTGGTGTCTTGGTCCTTAACATTTACTAAGTGCTTGGGGTATGTTTTAAGAATCTTACACATATTCAGGGCTGGAAAGATAATTTAGCCATTCAAGCTAGGCTCACAACCAAAATGTCAAGAATCATACCCATATTCAAAGAATGCTGAGAAGTGAGTGGTATTGGTGACCTATCCTATGGATGAGAACAGTGCAAGAGGGCACATCAGAGCTGCCTGGAAGTCCATCTTAGGTCTGAACCGGAGTGGTGATCTGTCACTATCTATGAAAGTACATCTTTTTATAGCATTTATTGAAATGGGGATTCATCTGGATATCATAGAATTCAGAGCTGAAACATTTTGATTTGTTTAGCCTGGCTAGTATTTCACTTTGTTAGTAGCAACCAGCAGGTAAGGAAAGAGTGCTTAGAAGACGAAGACACGCACTCGCATGCATTTCTTCACCTGCCGAGTCCATGACCTTGGTGGCCGTTAGTCAGCTTCCTGTTACTATGATAAATACCTGAGACAGTCAAGTTATAGAGAAAGAAAGTTTATTTGGTGTCACTGTTTTGGGAGTTTCAGTCTGATTCATTGGCCCTCTTGCTTTGGGGCTTGTGATAGTGCTTGTTGATGGATGCATGGCAGAACTAAATGGCTCACTGCATAGCCAGAGAGCAGAAATGACAGAGAAAAGGGCTGGATTCTCACAACCCCTTCAAATGCATGCCCATATGGCCTGAAGACACCCCTCTAGGCCACTTCTTGAAGGTATCATCACTTCCCAATGCCAAGCTGAGAATCAAGCCTTCAACACACAGGCCTCTGGAGAACTTTCCAGATTCAGAATCCATCAGTAGGTTACCTTTTTAGAAGAGAAGTGAATGATAATGGTAGACTCACACAGCACCCAGTAAGAACCAGGCCTGGGCCTCTTACCTAAGACTCTGACTCAGAGGTTCAATATATTTCTAAAAGCCCTAAAGATTCACTGGCTTAAGTTGTTTTGAAGTCATCCAGCCAGGTGTCAGCAACACCAGGGCTAAAGCTGAGTTGGAAATGAGATAAACTAGGACTCCCTGGATAAGATGGAATTAGTCTAGGAAAGATGGGTTGTCCCCCTAGGAAGGTGGGGCACTATGAACTATCCAGAGGCTCCAGGCAGCCGGTTTCTAGAGTATTCATTCATCCCACACTTGCAGAATGAGCCACGCCAAGCACTGTGTTAGAGTGGTGATTCTTCATCTGAAGAGTCTGCTAAAATAGATCCTTTCCCCATAGTTTCCAGGTCAGTAGGTCTGGGGCAAGTTCTTTTGGTGGCTTTGCTGATGTCTGGGACTACTGTATACGAGGAGGCTAGAGATATTTGGTGAGCTAATTTGGTGGTTGTGAGTCCTGCTCTCAGCAGAACTTATATGTGGCAATTAGTGGATAGATGATGAATGGATGGATAGATGGATGGAAGGGTGGGTGGGTGGATGGATAAGTTTCAGGAATGAGTAAATAAAAAGACCATTACAATATACTATAGAATAGCTATAATGGAGATAGGTGTGAGTCTCAGTGTGTTTTTGCTGCTGTAACAGAATATGGTAGGGTGATCATTTATAACAAGTAGAAACTTCTTGGTTCATAATTATAGAGGCTTGGAAGTCCAAGGTTGAGTGTACATCTGACAAGGGCTCTCTTGATGTATCATAATGTGCCAGATGGGTGAGAGAGACCATGAGGTACCTGAACACACTTTTATGTAGACCAAATCCTTCCATAACCACCCTAAAATGAACTCTGCTTCCATGACCTGATCGCCTCTTAAAGGTGATTTCAGGTACTGTGGTACTAGGAAGGTTTTCAACATATGGCCTTGTGGGCACATAGAAACCACAGCAGAGTAGGCAACAGAGAAATAAATCAGGAGTCTGGCCAGGTATGGAAGACCCTGCAGTGGAGAGCCCTGGATGAATTCTGAAGGTTCAAGCAGAAAGTGGAGATGTTCTAATGCTCAAGGAACAGCCAGCACAAAGCTCCTGGTGTAGGAGAGCATGTGCTCAGAAAGCCCAGAGTGATCTGCCAATTGCCTGTGGATGGATGGATAGGGCTGGCATGATAGGCACAGTTTGGAGAAAAAGAAGACTAGAAAGCCAGAGAACAGCCGTAGTTCCAAAGTCCAGAGTGGCACAGTGGAGATCTGGAGTTTATCCTGAAGGCAGTGAGGGGCCACTGAAGGATCTTAAGTAGTGAAGTGGCAAGATGAGATGTGCATTGGGGAAGGACATCTCTCTACAGACACTCCACTCTGGAATGTCTTCCTATTTTGCTGAAACAAAATACCAGACAAAAGCAACTTAGGGGCGGAAGGATTTGTTTAGGCTTACGGTTGAAGGGTACAGTCCATCATGTTGGGGAAGGCACGGCAGCAGGAGGGGGAAATGGCCAGTCACATCGCAGGAAGTGACGAGAGAGATGAGGGCACTCAACCACCAGGCTTTTCCTTCAGTCCTGGGCCCCCAGCCTACGGGATGATGATGCCCACAGTTGGAGTGGATATTTCTTCCTCAATTAATCCTCCTTAAGAATTTATTCAAGGACAACCCAGAAGTTTATCTCTTAGGTAGCTCCAAATCCCATCAAGTTGACATTCAAGACCAACTATCACACTACATTGTTAAGAAAGATGACACAGTGTCTGCAGGAGAAATGGGTGGAGCATTCCCAGAAGGAAAAAAAAAGGTAAGGGAAACTTTCCTGTGATTTATTCGGGACCTTTACTTAATCTTATTTTAGACTATTATTAAAAAAAAGTAATAAGATAGCTATGGAGTGCTTCAGTGTGGAAGATGAGATGTTTATGTAGATTCCTTTGCTCTGTGTCCTTGGGAAAATTACTTCAACTCTCTGTGCTCTGTGTTTCTCCATCTGTGAAATGAGCACTGTAATGGGTAATTGTGAGGATTGCATGGGACAGTGTAAGTAAAACACTGCCGAGCACATTTTAAGTGCGCCACACTCTGATACCCCAGGAGAGCTGATATGGTTGACTATTTCTGTCTCCTCTCTGGTCTTTGTAATTAGCCCGTTTTTTCCAAGAAAGAGAACAGCAAGGGTCCTCCCGTCCACAAACACAAGTGCTTGTCGTATTTGACTGTCTTTGTCTTTTTGCTGAGAAGTAATTTCATGGCTCATGCACTTGAGATTCCATCAGGAAAGCTGGGCCCTCTATCAAGCAGATGATCGGCCCTGCTGGGCATTCATTGGCAAATCACAGCTCTGTTAATTAACTCAATGTGGGATTCCAGCTCTCAGCTCCTTCCAAAGCTCCCTCTCTCACTTGGGGTTTGAGTTGTGGCCTCTCTTCTCTTTGGAGCCCTGGGGACAAGTGTGCCCCAGGCTGCCCCCTTTGTCCTTGTCCTCCCTAAGCTCTACAGTCTGGAGACCCAAGCCTTGTCTGCTGTCTTCTTCTCCTACATTCCCTTCGCCTACTTCCTGGGAACTTCCCTACTTTCTTCCCGTTGTGGAAGGGGACATGTTTTTTCTATTCTGAGCACTTTGCTTTGCCTTGGCTTGTCTTCCTGGGTTCAGACAGGGATCTGCAAGAGTGCCTCTCTGCACACCAGTGCCCAGCCCAAGGCAGCCCTATTTGGCTAATGCAGATCCAACAGACTCCTTGACCAACCCCAGGGGAGCGCTAACAACCAGAGCTGCAGGCTCCTCTTTCCTGTCACTGCACTGCTTCTCTTGATGTGTGTCCTTGGATAAAGACTTCTTCTTCCCTCCCTTCTCCCCTCTTTCTCTTTTTTTCATGTGTGCCCATGTATAAATGTGCCCATGTGTGTGCAGGTGCACAGGTGTGTGCATATTTGTGGAGGCAAGATGACCACCTCAGACATCAACCTCAGAAAGCAGACTACCTCATTTGAGACAGGTCTTTCCTTGGCCTGGAAACCATTGACTAGACTAATTAGGACAGCCAGAGACTCCCAGGCACTTACTTGTCTCCAGCTCCCCAATGTCATACACACACATGTACACACACACATGCACACAGAGAGAGAGAGAGACACACACACAGATACATACACACATACAGATACATACACACACACATGCACACACAGAGAGACACACACAGAGAGACACACACAGAGATACACACACCACACACACACACACACACACACACACACTAGCTTGGTACCTAGTCACCAAGACCTAACAAATAGTAGGCTTATACAGGTGAGGTGACTTGGAAAATCCTCACCAGAAGCATGTTCTAACCTTGACCATGAACTCACTTTTGGTGATTGAGGCCTGGCCATCTATGGTTGTTCCTACAACAGTTCTGACTCTCATACTAAAAGGGAGCCACAATACCCACTGAATTGTATACATAAAAATCAAGAAGGTGAATTCTCTGTGTGATTTACCTCAGTTTTAAAAAAGAAATGATATTCTAACACGTGCCACAGCACAGAGGGACCTTGAAAACACTAAGTAAAATCATCTAGACCCCAGATCCCTCATGCAGTATGCTTCCACTCATCCTAGTATCTGAATTCTCAAACATGTAGAGACAGACAGTGAAGTGGTCACTGCCAGGGACTGGGAAATGTGGAGAATGAGGGTTTAAAACAGCCGTGTCCTGAGATGGATAGTGTGATGGTGACAGGATTAAACCACTAATGGCACAGAACTCCATGTCTAAAAGTGGTTTCCTTCTAAATTTTATATTTTGTACAAGCACAAGTCTCAAAGGAGGATGAGGAATCATCATGAAAAAAATTTAAGCAGAAATAAATAAATAAATAAATAAATAAAAATAACTGGAGGGGAAATGTAAGACCTATAATTTCAGGACTCGGGAGAGTGAGGCGGGAAGATTGTCATGAGTTTGAGGCCGGCCTACACAATATAGCAAGTTGGAGGCAAGCCAGGGCTATCTCAAAAGACCCTGTTTCAAAACACCAATAAAATAAAAACAACTATTTAAACAGTCTGTTTACTGATTCAGCCATTCTCTTAGCCTTGGGGGTATAAATGTGGCTTATGTACAACTTTAGCCATTCATGAAATCATCATGTTTAATACATTGCATTTAGAAGTGTAACTCAGAAAGCTCACCTGTTAATTCAGCATGTTTATGGAGCTGTTTGGGAGGCAGAGTACTTGGCACTTCACAGAGCAATCAGTGCAAATGCACTGATTGCATTGGATTTTGAAAAGTCCACACAGTCCCTCTCAGGAGAGCCAAGCCTGTGAACCCAGGGAAGTTCTCTGTTCTCATGGGTTTGGAAGATGTGTCACTTAGGTTGCAAAGAGAAGGTAGGGCCACCATATTTTAATGGAGTTTTCTAATGCAAATATGGGTGGAAGGCCAAGCATGGGGAAGCCCTGTCCTTAGCAAGATTCTTCCTTGAGTTGCAGGTTTTCCAAGGCTGTCTCACTATTCCTTGGATTTCAAGATGAGCTTGTCTAGTCTGCCCTTTTTGTACACTTGTCCCATTCCTGTATCCCCAGTGACCATCTGATGGAATCAACTTGTCCTTCATCAGTAAGAAATGACACCTCCGAGCTGTCTCTGAAGCACACTGTTGTCACAGTGATTAAATGATGGGAATGTGAAGTCCTTCTGACCACAGCACATGGCCAGTGCTGCCCAAATGATGTCATGTCTTTGTAGCGGGTCACAGTGTCATGCTCTGAGGATGAGAGTGGAGAAATGCAAATCTGACTGAAGCCATGCTTCCTACAGAAGTCCTTTGCAGAGATAAATTGCCCATCAGTCTGCTCCACTGTGCCCTGGAATCAAGACAAGTGTCCCAGCAGTGTGACAGTGCTTTAGAGTTCCGCCTGAGAATGGTGTGTCCAGGACATCTACGGCAGCCAGAATTGGTGGACCATACAATCCATGCTGTTTATTGACACTTACACACATCGTTCTGCAAAATGTTGGGTTTTATGTGTTCTGAGCCATTTACTAAAGAGTATGTGGATAGATTCAGAGGGCTGAATGGAAAAAAAGATGCTTCTTTGTTTTGTTTTCCCCTGTGATGTGGGGTGATCAGTGGGCCTCCAATAGAATCAAGCTCATCCTAGGCTCAGTTGCCTGAATGCTTCTCCTTTGTAGGGTATCTGCCTTGTGTCATGTGGCATCCATTCTTTGGTGTGTGTGTTGTATCAAAATACCTTGTTGTTGTTTAAAAAGAGGTTTACTTAGTTCCCATTTGTGTAGATTCCAGAGTGTGGTACTAGCATCTGCCCTGCTCTGGTGAAGATCTCAGAACTGGAGGTTGGCAGGAACATGCAGAGAAAATCTCTCTCAGGAGACAGGAAGCAGGAGATGCTTGCTTTATACCAACCAGCCTTGGTCAGAACTCACCCAATCTGGGAGCCAGCTTTAATCCCTTCTGAGAACAATGTCCCCATGACCTACCCGTCTTCTCCTAACCCCTGCCTCTTTAAGCTTCCCACCTTCACACTGCTGCACTGGTAGTCCAGACCTAAACGATGATACCCTTTAATTTTTACACTCTGAGGGGGACATTACTATCAGTGCCATTTTATAGACAGGAAAACCGAGGCTTGGGAATGGCCAGAGTTATATGACAGACAAGAGCCAATGTTCAAGCTCAGGAATTGTGTCTCAAAATTCTCAGTGTTTAGTTGTAATTATTCAGCTGTAATTACTGAAGTCTTTATCTTTTCTTTAGCCCTGTGGAAGAATTCTCAGCATGGATACTGTCACAGAGAAAAAGTATGATTATTGGCAATCTTTCACGTCATAAAACAGTGTCAGCCAACAAAATATATGACTTGGGCACCTTTGGATGTCACTCATGGTGTCACAGCCAGAATATCTTTAGGGTGGCTCCATCTCTGGGTTTCACAGTTCTTGCATTGTTCAGAGCCTATGCAGCGCTGTTTCTGCCTTTCTACAGAACAACGACTCCATCACACAGCCTTTGTTCCCCTCGCTCTGTCTCCACACTGTCGCTTCTATCAGCATGTCCCTTGTTTATTCTGATTCTTGAAGGAGACTGACGCAAAAATTGCCCAGGGTACCTACGACATCACTAAAGTTCTGAAAAACTAACTGAGCATGAGTAAAAGTCTTTTATCAGCATGCCGTATCAACCATGAGCAGAGATGTTGTAGAAGATGCTCTGTTCTTCTGTGAGTACTTGAATCTGTTTCCATGGCATCCTGGGGTCATCTTACCCATGCACAGTCATTGTGTTGCATCTTCACAGCTGTTCTAGTTCACAGTGGCTGCTGATGAGAGCACTTGCTTTGTGGGAACCAAATGTCTCCAGGAAAGACAACTTCTAGCTAGCTGATGCTGAAAAGAGCCTTTGAACATCCTCCATCACTGTATCCCTCACTGAAGTCCAAGGATAGTTGTTTGTGTGTGCATGTTGTTGTTGTTTTTTAAAGAATACTTTAATTTTCCTCTTTGCTGTAGATGCAAACTATATTTATTGCTTGATTTTAGAAACCACCAGAAATTATAAAGAATTATGTGAAAAATCATCCATAATCCTCTCCTTCACCAGTAACCCTTTGATATATTTTCTTTGGGTCTTTTTTTTGCTTATTATTATTATCATCAATGTTTATGATCATTATAATTCTATATCCGGGAGCAGATAGAATATGCAACTTTGCATCTGTTTTTTCCAACATCATTTAATTTTTCCAAAAACATCAGCTTTATGGCTGTATAATAGCCCATAATGTGAACATACCATCATTTGTTTAACTGTATCCCAATTGTTAGAATAGTTTAGATTGTTTTCATAAATACGGTTCTAATGTCTGCAATATGCTTCTCTCATAAAAGGACATGGTTGGTCAGCTTGTAACATTTGTATATTAATACTTCACCAGAGAATATCTGTGAAAGTCTTTTATTTCTCAAACTAATTTCAAATAAAGATGGAGATTTTCTTACAGAAGGCAGTATCTAGCTCTTATCTAATTCTATTTGTCTTCTATATTTAATCTCTCTATACCCACATATACAGAAATAAGTTGAAAATTATGTATTTAGGTTTCTTCTTAACATAAACATTATGTAACTTTAACAATTAAACAATCCTGTGGAGTGTCATAAATTAGATATGTTATATGTGTGTTTTTACTTAACCTATAACCTACTTCTATCACAACCAATTTAAACTGATGGTTCCTTGTCATGGGCAGGGGAGTGAATCTTTGGGAAGTGTTAAGATCTTGTCCAGGTGAACGGGAACAGGAGTGGGAGGATCCTGGGACATAGGTGTGTCTTTGACACAAGCAGGCAGGGACATGAGGACAAAGGGTGTCTTGTAGAGAGGTGAGTTGCTCATCTGCAGAGCACATGGAGGAAGAAAAGTGATGGTAGTCATAAAGAGGGTAGAAATGAAGGCCTTAGCACAAAGGCTCTGAGGTTACAATTAACCTGGCAAACCACAACATGACCAGAGCAGGAAAACCTTGGGAAGAGGACTCTGGGGAGAGTCCACAAGGGGGTGGGGGTGGAGTTGAAGTTCCTCCCAAAAGACATTGCACAAGTAAGCATGTTGTAGAGAAATGTTCACAGATGTTAACCCTAAAATTAAAGTCAGACTCCTTGACTTCTCTGAGTTACCCAGGAGTGAGAGAAGGAGGGCCAGGGCCAGAGCAGAAGCAATGTCCCCAGGGGTGAAGAGGAGAGATCTATACATTAATTACCATGGTAACCAAATATGATGAACTTGGACGCTGATCAGAAAGAAAATGAAAATGAGCAGAACTCAAAATATTGCTGACATCTGGGAGTCCAGAGGATGGTTATATCTTGAGCATCACTGGGGCTTTGAAGCTCAGAATCCTAGTTCTGAAGCTCGTCAAGGGGCCTTGCGCATTGTGGGCTAGGCTCAAAAGGAAGTTCTGCATGGCCAATGTGGATTTAATAGGCATCAAATTAGTGCTAATCTTTTTCTGATCAATGCATGTTAAGAGTATATTTGGGGGCTAGAGAGGTGGCTTAGTGGTTAATAGCACTGGCTACTCCTCCAGAGGACCTGGGTTCAATTCCAAGAACCCACATGGCAGCTCACAACTGTCTGTAACTCCAGTTCCAGGGGATCTGATACCTTCACACAGACATACACGCAAACAAAGCACAGTGCACATAAAATAATAGACATAAATCATGAGAGAAAGAATAAAGAAAGTATCTTTGAATGCAATTAAATTGCAATTTAACTATAAATTCAGATAAATTTATAATCTTAACTTTTTGATAAAGAGAATACAGTATCTCTAAAAACATGTGTATGATATCAGGTGTGTCCGTGAGGTGTAGCCTCAAGTCAGGGTAATCCCCCCACTACCTGTATGTCCAAGTGCTAAAAGCACCAAAGGCTTTGACCTTTTTTCCCCATCTCTACTGACAAGAATAGTGTCTCCAGAAGGCAGAAATAAACCTTGAACTTGAGAATTGCCCTGCACTGTCAGGTGTGAAGACACGTGGATTGTGGTGATCTGATGCATTACTTACAGGCGAATGGCACACCTATTGTTCCCTTAGAAGCCATCTGGGTAGCAAAGGCATCAATATATAAACATCTCACCTTGTATATTTGTCTGTCATCTTTTCTTTTTAAATTCATGATCCCGTTTAGTGTTTTTTTTCCTAGCTTGATAAATTTAATACTCAAATTCCTTTGTGATAACTGGGGGGGGGGGAGTTTTACCCAACTGTTTCTCATTTTGTTTGGGGTTTTCACTTATCTTCCAATGACCTTGTCCTCGTTAGTGAGTGGCTTCTTCAGTCCGGCTTTGATAGCTACCACTGAACAAAGACAATGGAGAGGGTTAAAGGAGAGATTGGCTTACATGGGGCCAAAGGGATGGAGATGCTTGTTTCTTGTACAACAAGACGTGAAGGACATGAAAATATTTACTTAACAAAAGACCCAAATGCAGGACACCAGCAAAATTCAAAAGTGACTGACTACATGTGAAGCATGAAAAACATTTCTGGCTGTTGGAGATACTTTGAGCATAGAAATCAAACCTCAAAAAGTGGCAAACATTCGAAAATACAAGCAAGAAGCCATTAGGCATCACTGTTCAATCCAACAAACTACAACAGCATCTCCTTGGCTGGCTCGGAGTGAGCTGTGTGAGCCTTGTGTGCTGCGCACTGACAGTGATGCCTGGTACCTAACCAGTGCCAAGGAGATGTCAGCACCTTTCCTCCCGTGCTAAGTGACTATCTGGGAGAGACACTGTGGGCTCCTACTCACTTGTGTTCCCGTTATTCTGTGGAGAACCAGCTCATCTGTTGTGCACTGGATGCTTTGAGCAGCACAAAGAGGAAAGGCATAGCCCTACCCTTCAAGTGACTGAATAGTGCCTGAAGACGTGGAGGACAGGAGGAGAGCAGGACAAGGGGATCCTAAGGCTTTACAACCAGCAACCTCAAGGAAAGAGCTGATGTCCTCCTCATCTGTGGTGGCTATTCTTGGTTGTCAACTTTGACTACATCTGGAATTAACTAAAACCTAAAAGGCTGGGTATACCTGTGAGGGATTTTTTTCTTAATTAATGTATTTGAAATGGGAAGACCTAGTTTTTACTCTAAATCTTTTGAGGTAAGAAGATATACCTTTAATCCAGATCATTTAAGGTGAGGAGATCCACCTTTGATCTGGGTCATACCTTCCCGCTGGAAGCCTGTATAAAGGACATGGAAGAAGGAAGCTTGTTATTTCTCTTTGCCTGCTTGATCTCACTCTCACTAACAAGTCCATTCCTTCACTGGCATCAGAGCCTCCTTCTTTAGGATTCCAGTTTATATTGAAGACCAGCTGAGACATCCAGCCTCATGGACTGAACAGCTACTGGATTCTTAGACCTTCTGTTGGTAAACAGCCATTGTGAACTAGTTGGACTACAGCCTGTCAGCTATTCTAACAAATTCCTAATGTGTGTGTATATTAATTCTATCAATTCTGTTCTTCTAGAGAACCCTGGCTAATACATCATCTTTGTATTTTAGTGCCTAGAATACCTGGCTGAAGGATAGAGTTTAGTAAATGAACAAATGATTTAGTCAATCAATGAATGAGTGAGTGAATGCTCAGTTTTCAGAGATCTAGCCCACCACTATGAACTTTTCTTCCAGAAGGAGAGTGATTATGGGCATATGCCTACAAGAGAAGTTGCAAAAGTGATAGGGTGAGCTGAGCCTAAGCCCCAATGACAAGAATAATTGCATCTCCTAATGCTAAGCTTACTTTCTGAAAACTTCCCTCCCATTTCCAAAGCTTTGGTCTCTCTCTTCTTCCTGCAGCCAACTCCTTCTATAGAATATGCATATGTGGATGAATTTTCACATCACACATCTGTTTCTTAGCTTAATTTCTGAGTGCACACACAGCACTTGCTTTGTATTAGTTCATAATTGAGATACTGATAGCATAACAATCTTGTAATGTAGGCGCTATTATGATCCCTATTCATCTGTGAGGGAACTGAGTGTCAGAGATCTTAAGGTCTCATGGTGAGGAAGAGGTACTTCTGGAACTCAAGCCCAGAGAGACTGACCATGAACTCAGGGTTCTTCACCACCAAGCTCTGCTGTGCAGGTTTTGAAGTGGAACAAAGCCATCCTTCCTGAGTCTGTGTGATCTGCTCTGATGATTTGGATAAGGGCTAGAGCCTATGAACAGCTAAACCCATGATATCTTCAGTTCATTCTCTCTGCTAATGCATTTTCTTCTGCATAGAAAGGAACTCAAGCTTTGCATACATTAAACTCATCTGCACCTCCCTCATCCTCTTTCACCTACCACCTCCCTGTTCTCTCCAGCCAGGCTACTTGAAAGCATAGTATTTAGGAACAACTTTCTGCTTCCCATCTCCCATTCATTCCTAGTAACCCAATGGAAATGGCTTCTACTAAAAGAGCCCTTGCCAAGTTCACATGGGATCTCTCCTCATTGTGAGTCTAGTTCAGCTCCATGTGACAAGGATATGTTCCTCCATAGACTGTTTCTCCTGTGACTTTCATGATGCTAGACCCACAGTGGGTGCTCAGAAAATCCTTGATGTGAATTTTATGCTGTTATGTCTTAATTTATTATCAATTGGCAAAACCTTCTCTTTTTCCCTACCATGGTTCCCTCATGTTGCCCTGTCCTTTTTGACCATCCATTCTCATTCTCCTTTTCTTCTTCTTACCATAAATGTTGGTGTTGTGGATTCAATATGAAGTGCCCCCCAAGCATGTGTTTGCAGTGATTGGTCCAGCCGGTGTTTCTATTTTTGGAGGTTCTGCAAACTGGGAAGGGAAGCCTTAGATGGAAAATGTAGCTCAGTGGGGGCAGGTCATTGGAAGTGCATAATCCCTGGCCATTTCCCTGGGATTTCAGTTGGACGTGAACTGGTCTGCTCCACTGTGCTCTTCCTTCCATGGACAACTGAATCCTCTGAGACTGGGAGCCAAAAGCCATTTCCTCCCTTAAGTTGTTTCCACCAAGAATTGTGGTCACAGTGATGAGGAAAGTAACTAATATGGTTTGTGTTCAAATTTCTCCCTTGGCCTTCCTTCTTTATGCCTGTGTCCATCCTTAGGAAGCAGGCATACAATAGACTCTTTCAGCTGCATGAGTCTCAAATCAGAATCAAGCAAGCACTAATTGCTTCTCTATACATGTGACCCTGACAGTCAGTGTGACAATGGGCAGGTGTCTCTAATTATCTATCTGTGTACTAGGTACTTAATTAATTGAATAATCTTATATTTTTCTCACAATATTTGTCCTTTCACCTTTATTCCAAAACATCTCTCAAATAAGGAAAGATTAAAAACATTCTGTATCTCTTCTTCTGTATATTAGCTGACGGCGTCCACATTTTTTCTATCACATGATATAGAAGATATCCCGAACAGCGGTAATCTCGCCCCCTTATTTTTTATATTGTCATCAAGTGTTGTCAGTTCATCTGCTTTCTATGTATCAGTCCAAATTCAGAAACTGCAAAGGTAGGGCCTTAGAAGCTGTAGTTTGGGAGGTGTGGACTCAGGTATCTCTAAAGCAGTGTTCTGAAGAACTGATAGAATCCCTTTCTAGAGACCTGTTACTGAAATGGAGGAAGAGCAGAGCTGTGTGGCAGAGATTTGGGGACTGACATGATCAGCAGGAGAGCACATACCAAGTAGTAAGGTCTATGAAATAAGAGCAGGAATGAGCATCCTCTCTGCAGAGCACATCTGTCCTAGATGGCTACACTGATTCGAATACAAAGTCTATATCCCCAGGCAGCATCTGGAGTCATACCTAAGTCCTTCTCTCTTGATGGCCTTCCACCTCCATCTTGACAAGCTCCTGCAGTGGTTCCCGTTGGAATGCCCTTTGTCTCCTCCTTTCATCCGTGTCCTCTGCTATAATGTAGCTTCTCATGGTCACTAAACAATCGTCTCATCTCCTTCCTTCATGGTTGGCCTCCTTCTTTGCAGCCATAATTATCTCTACAGACAGAATAGAATCCTGCCCTCCCCCCCCATTCCAGGTGAAGTCTAAACTGTAAGAATGACACTGGTGGCCAGTGTTGACCAAATGAGTTCCTCACAAATGCAGTTAAGTCGAGTAAAAGTCTCCCTGTTCTCTCCGCAAGTCACTGCAGTGGAAATCTGGAGGGGATGTTTATTTCCTGGAGGAGCGCAGATCCAGTCATAGCAAATACTTTCTCGCTTGTAACAGAACACAAACCGGATTATGCTGCTCACAGTCAACGTGTGTACTGACCATTAGGTGAAAATGTTACACAGTGTGTGGAGAACATGCAGATTCCTGCTCATTCTCTTTGCACTTGTGATTGCCTCTGCCTGGGATATACCCACATGCTTCCCTCCCTTGGGTGTCTATTCAAATGTCACAGTTAAGAGAAAGAGTTCTGAGCCCATAACCCCTTCCATCTCACTGTAGCTCATTCCACTGACCTGCTTCATTTTCACCCATCAAATTTGTCCCTTCCTGTCATACACACATATGTGTGTGTGTGGGTGTGTGTTTACTTTGCCTCTCTACCTGAAAGGTGAATTTCATGGAGCCAGGGACTTATTTTGTCCACAGATTTATTTCTTACACGTAGCCGTTACTTGATCACTGTACATGGAGTGGATTAATACACTAATGTCTTCTGTAAAGCATACAATATGGGGAAGAGACAGCCTAATAAATGGGAGAAAATCTTTGCCAACCTCACATATGAAAGAGGATTAATATCTAGAATTTTAAAACACTAAAAAACTAAATACCAAGAAATAAATCAGTCCAGTCAATAAATGAGCTAATGAAATGAACCAGCAGTTCTCACAAGATGGTATCCCTTCAGTAGCCATCAGAGAAATTAAAATTTCATTGAGAATCTATCTTACCCCAGTAGCAATGACAATCATTTAAAAAAAAAAAAAGTAAACACTGGCCTGGATGCAGACAAAAGGGAACCCTCATATGTTTCTGGTAGGAATATAAATTCTGCCAATTGCATGTTTTATTTTTCTCCTTAGCACTTGTTCCCCCTGACACACAACGATGCATGCATGTAATTAAAAATAATAAGCTTATATATACACAATAGCTTTTATCAATCTATAAAGAATGAAATTATGTCATTTGCAAGAAAATGGACACAAAGCGAGATTAGCATATAGAGAGAATTAAGTGAAACTCAAGCAGCTGTCTCATGTTCTTTCATTTGAGGAGCCTAGATCTTATATAAATACATAAAACCATAAATGACATAAAAGTAGAAGCCAGCGATCGAGAAGAACAAGGGGGAGGAGGAGGGGTGAGGATGGAGAGGGGTCAGTGTAACAGGAACATGGTTAGAGTACATGAGGTACTTACATGAATATGTCCTTATGAAATCCTTTACTAAAAATAAAATGTCAAGTGGTCCCACAGTAAGTCAGTAGAACTACAGAGAAGGCATGGGGGAAGAGATGTCTCCCGAGTCTCTCACTCATTATTGGTTACTAGCAGAGAGGGGCCCATAGGGAGCAGGAGGAACTGTGGCTGGGAAGGAAGAAGGGCAGCATCTGCTCTCATGTACACAGCCTCTCCCAGCTGTGTGGGATGTGTGCAAGCCTTGTTATCATCTATTAGATTTATGATATCTTAGCATTCTTAAAAATTGGCTCCATGATGTCTTATTAGTACTTTAATAACAGGCTCTTAATTTTCAATTTTTTCTGCTGCCTCTTGGGATAAAGACAGGCTGGCATACTGCAAAGTGGCATTGAGAATTACAACCATAGGAACAGAGTCATCTAGTCTACGCTGGGACTGCCAGGCAGGAGGCTCACTTCATAAAGCAGACACACAAACGCAAGGCTTAAGTGACTTCTCTAAGGTGCTCTAACTAGCCAAAAGAAGCAGAAGCCATCACTGGTCCCCAGGGTGGCAACTGCCCACACCATACCCCATGGTCCTTTCTGCTCTAAAAGTGCCACAGTGCCTGCTCCTATCACCCCATACACATGAACTTCAGGAAATATCTTTGCTTATATGAAGATAGGCATAAGTGTATGTTCTTTGAGGCCTCTTCACTAGCATACTTGGAAATTAGAAAACCAAATTTATTGGCATGGCATAACTTAAGAGCTTTTTCAGGACAGAAACAAAAAAACACTAGTTGTACATTTCCCATGTTGTTTGGGAAGACTTGTACACCCCGGGGCTGTTAAATACACTTTGGATGACACAGATGAAAGCTGCAGGGTCCACTATATTTGTGTTCTGTCTTGGAGCCTGCAGTGAACAGAAGTGATGATGGACATTTGTGGTAGCACTTTACAGTTTACAAAGGGCTTTTGAAGATCTCACTTGATCCATGACTCTCTCAGGCTGTAGAACCCAGTGATTAGAAGCAAGAGCCTTAGAGTCAGGGCAGAATGCTCTACTCAGCTACTACTTTCAAGCAGCTGACTGGACCCCAAGTTCCTTATTATTTCATCAGTAAAAGGGGAGTAGGGATTCTGTATGATAAAGTATATATGAAGTGCTTAGGATAAGCTTAGCGTATGAAATGCTAATTGTATCATTGCCCATGTTCATTCTGATTTCAGGTTTGGCTTGAACAAGGTTATCTGTAGCTCATTTATGAAAGACTACACAGTTTTGTTTTTCTTACTATAACCTTTTAAGTCTGTTCTATGTCATCTTCTATCTCCATTCCTAGATAACACATATGGAAGATCTCAATGAGTGTTGGATAGCTTGTTAGATATTTTATTCTTTTGTTTTATTTGTAGTTAACAAAATCTGACAACTATTATAATAGCTTGAACCCTGAGTCTCTCTCTCTCTCTCTCTCTCTCTCTCTCTCTCTCTCTCTCTCTCTCTCTCTGCTATCTATCTATCTATCTATCTGAACTATTATAATAGCTTGAACCCTGAGTCAGTCCATCAGTCTATCTATCTATCTATTATCTATCTATCTATCTACCTACCTATCTATCTATCTATCTATCTATCTATCTATCTATCTTGTATGTGTGTGTGTATTATGAGACAGGGTTTCTCTGTGTAGACTTGACTGTCCTGGAACTCACTCTGTAGACCAAGCTGGCCTCAAACTCACAGAGATCTGCCTGCCTCTGCCTCCCAAGTGCTGAGATTAAAGAGGTGCACCACCACTGCCCAGCTGAACCCTGAGTCTTAAATTGTCTTCTCTCTTTCCAGCTAAACCTTGGCATGCATGAGAAACCTGCCTGTAGAAAGAGAGACGGGCCGGGCGGTGGTGGCGCATGCCTTTAATCCCAGCACTCGGGAGGCAGAGCCAGGCGGATCTCTGTGAGTTCGAGGCCAGCCTGGGCTACCAAGTGAGTTCCAGGAAAGGCGCAAAGCTACACAGAGAAACCCTGTCTCGAAAAACCAAAAAAAAAAAAAAAAAGAAAAGAAAAGAAAAGAAAGAGAGACGGGTTCAGTTTTTGGTTCCTTCATGGCTGAACTTGGAGAAAGGCAGGCAGGTGATATGCCAAGGAGGTCTAATGTGCTCAGTGCTCTCATGCTCAATGTTGGTGCTTTTCATGTGGCAGGTTTCAAGTACTGACTCTATCTCTCACAGAACGAGTTTGTAATTTCCCTGGGAATGCTTTGTAGGGATTGACAATGCACCATTATCTCCTGAGATGAACAGGCCGTTGTCTAGGTGATCTGGTTCCACTTCCTCCCCAACTCCCAATTTTGGTACTCTACTCCATTGAGACTCTCTGGTGGAGTCATGTCATCAAAACAGGCAGGGTACCACAGCAGAATCTTTTCAGGGTTGTTTGATTTCACTCCCTTACGCTTGACCTGTGGAGAAAGCAGAGATTTTTTTCCCTTCAAAATTCCACATGTATAGCTCGGTCTAACTTTGTTGCGCCAGGAAGCTCCAGACAGCCATTTACTTAGTTTTTGAGGCTACCAGTAAATACCACCTCATGTCCTATAAACTCTGGATCACCTCAGTGATGCTCTCTCAAGGTTCTTGACCTCGGTAGGTAAGAGTGGAGATGCCCCCCGCCCCTGGAGGAAATGGAAATGCACAGTTCCCTATGACTCTCTTCTAAAAAGCCTTCATCCCCCAGCCTCCTCTCGCAGTTTCCTATTCTCTTGTTATTTGTGAACTGAAGATGGGGTGTGCTGCAGGACTCAGAGCTAGGATGGAGTGCCTTGCATAGCAAGATCTACACAAACTCTTATACCTCTCCCCAAAACACTGTATCCTATAGGAGCATAGCATAGTCAACATACACAATTTTAGATGTTCTATTACTTATATCAAAGACATAAATAGAAACAGGTATAATCAATGTTAATAATATGGCTTAATCCAATCTGTCCAAAATGTCATATCAACATGTAATCAATATAAACAACAATTGTTAAGGAATGTTTTTTACAGAAATTCCTGATGAGTCTGTAACATCTAACTATGATACACATCTCACCCTTAGGCATGTTTCAACTCAAGTACTCAATAAAAATGTCAAGGGCTCAGCTTCACATATGGCTTGTGGATGCCATTGTAGCAAGCTTTCTTGTTGGACTATCTTTGGATCGCTAGCCTGCATATAATGACAAGGAGACTTATTAATTATGAAAGTTTGGCCTTTACTTAGGCTTCTCCCCAACTAGCTCTTATAACTCAAATTAACCTGTTTCTATTAATCTATGTTCTGCCACATGGCTCGGTTACCTTTATTTTGTACTGTGTGTCTAGTTTCCTTAGAGTCTCACTGGTATCTCCCTGCCTCTCTTCTTCTCAGAGTCCTCTCTGTCCCCAGAAGTCCCATCTAACTTCTTCCTGCCTAGCTATTGGCCATTCAACTCTTTAGTAAATCAAACACAGCAATATATCTTCACACAGTGTACAAATGTCCCACAACATGCTGTCTTGGACATTGCAGTTTCTGGATGCAGAGCGAGTTTTCCTGTATCGCCCTCTCCTCCGACACCTCAGAACTAAGACAGTAGGGTTTTGATCTGCACAGTGAATTCTAACCAATATGTGTGGAACCAGGATGTAGATTCTAAGTATTATTAAGAAGGAATTGAAGGCTAATAACCACTATCTTTTACCACTGTGCCCATCCTACCAGGTTAACTCATTATTTGTGCTTAGAACTATGTAAAGTCAATAAAACTCTTTATCTCTTAAGGAACTCAAAATCTGATTCTTAAAGTATTGCACTCCTATTGTAGAAAAGGCAACCCTCCAACACACATTCACAATCCACAAAGGCTCCTAATTAACCTTTGGTTGTATGTGGGTAGGTGCATACACACACACACACACACACACACACACACACACACACACACACATATGTATATACATGCATGCAATATGGAAATACATAGGCTTGTGCATTGCTTTTTGTTTGTTTTTCATGCCATTGACATTTTTCACAGAATGGTTTTGATAAGTGAATATATTCCATTATCTTTTACTGAACGTTAAGTTCAATTCTGGGCTTTGAAATAGCCTACGGTATGAGAAGCACTGGAGAATGACAAAAGAATGGCCAGAGTGGGACCCTTTCCCAGAGATGACTCTCGCTGGCTGTGTAACCTTGGTCAACTAAAGTCCCCATGCTCCACTTTCTAAAGTGGAGAAACATTGCATCTACCTTACAGGACAATGGAAGTGGAATTGTCCTGTCCTATGCATGTCCCCAACACCCACCTGGACAGAGCAAACAGCCAATGTTGTCTCCTATTTAATCCTCCCTTTCCCTGTGTTATGTAAAGCTCACAGCTAGTTCCCAGGCACTGGCTCACTTCTGAGGTGTCCATGTGTTTTAATACTCTCATCTTCTAATTGCTTTGTGGTGTCTCTCTGGGGTCATGTTCTTCTCAAGCAGCACATTGCCGTACCTTCCACTCCTGGCAGCTGTCGGTGACTTGTGGCAGAGGGAAGGAGGAATGGGCTCTTCTCTTGGGTGGAAGAGCAGGTTGCCAGCTCCACCTGGGTGTATCAGGATGGCTGAGCTATAGTCTCCTTCAGTCATTCCCTCCTTGCTTTTCTGCTGCTGGCTGACAGCCATGGCAGTGGCGGCAGCAGCAAGGGACCGTTACTGCCCGAACGTTTACGTTTTTGTTTTGGGGGGTTGGGATAATTCTCCTTAGTTCTGAATTCTCTTTCCTTGCACTTCCCCCTGTACTTGCTTTGGCTACTGACCTAGCTTTCATCAGGCAAGTACGAATTTCATAATTTGCCTTCCATTGTTTTGACAATGGATGTGATTTGTATCTGGCAGCGTGGCTTAATATCCCTGTTTGTGGCAGCTCCCTAATCTGGAGGTAGGATTGGAGAGTAGAAAGCTTCAAGCCTTGTCTTCCGACCCAGAAACTGCCTCCTGTTTCTACAGCAACTGCTTTCTCCCACAGGCTCATCCTGATTCATGGGGATGGGCAATACAGAGGGGTCTGCTTCATTCATAATCTGAGGGGGAGCACTTGTCCTGTGCCCCCCATTCTTTAGGCCATCTGAAACCCAAAGGCATGTTGATGTTTCTTTTGTATGTAGTGAGCAATGATGGTGAGTTGTTTAAGTAACAGTTGATGCTGGCTTAAAAAAACAAAACAAAACAGACAAATCAACAGCTACAAAAACCTAAAATTAGGCAAGAGAAAAGCTGAGTTCAAGTCACAATGGCATTTCAGTCACTGAAGCAGATTAGATTGTGAAGGTGTTTTCTCCTCACCCCACCCCCCGTGTTATTACACACACACACACACACACACACACACACACACACACACACACGGCACATGGTTTTGATAATTATTACAGGGTTGGATGGTGATCACAGTTAGCAAATATTTGTTGTACACCTGCTTATGTCAGGCCATGAGCTAGAGACTAGGAAGACAGAATAAATCAAACACCAATGCAACCCTGAACCAGCTCGAATTTACTGAAGGGAGAGAGGTGTAAACAAGTAACTGCAATAAGATAGGGCAGCGAGATCAGCCAAGTGCAGTTCTGGGTACTGCTTGTGAGGTCTACTAGCGCCATAGTAGAAGCTACCACACACACACACACACACACACACACACACACACACACACACTCACACACACACACACACACATTCTCAGGAGGTCTTCGAAGAGGATGGGAGCTTGACAGAGCATCCAGGAAGCTGGAATACTAGCGGACCTTCTGCTGTTCAGAAGGAAGGGAGAGAAAAGAACTGCAGTTTGGACGATTGGAGTATGGAGGGCTTGGAGAAGGATGGGGCAGAGGACGAGGCTGAGGGCCATCTGAAAGCCCATATCTGCTACTCCTTGTGGAAACGTAGGGGCTCGTTTGTTTTCACTAAAATAATTCCTTAAATCTAACTACACTGTGATACTGAACCAACTTGCATTGTGTGAGTCAGAGGCGAAAGCTGTTCCTGTTTTTCTTACCTAAATCACCAAATCCCTCCCAACACATCGTCATACTCTGCCCCATATCTCGTCCTCCTACATGGCTGAAGTGCTCACTGCGAGAGCCCAGGGTTGAAAGAGCCCGGACGGCCGCCAGCACCTCTGCTATTAGCTGCGGTAGCCTCCAGCTGTTTGGGTCCTTGGGGGACAGAGAGCAGCAACACTCCGGGGTGTGTGCATCTCCATATTAATAAACAATTCCTTGGCCTTAGCCTCTCCAGCACCTGAAAAGCAAAGGAACAGATTCCAGGTGCTCTCTCTAAGTCACAAATCTTTAATGAGAAGCACGCACCGGCATACGCGGCGCCATTCCTTCTGTGGGCCAGGGTGGTGGATGCAGGGGATGCAGTGCGTGGAGAACAGTTGCTTCAATCCAGGTGACTTTCACTCCCTGGTATACTCCTGCGTCCCTAACGGAGTTTGCACCCTAGCTCAGGGAGACTTCCCAATAACTCTTGGACGTCAATGCTAGCCTAACCTCTGCTCACCATATGCATGAATGGAGATCCACAGAGACTGGCTAATTTGTCCATGTTTCCAGGGCCAAAGGGTAGAAGAGTGAGGCATTGAAGAGAAGCGCTCCAGTTCCCAGAATCTGTTCATGTGTCCCCACATCTCCATTCCAACATCACTTCCTTTGAGGATAAGGACTGTCTCTGGAATGCTCCCTGTCCTCTGAATCAGCCTGTCCTGAGTTGATCCCATGGGTAGGAAGTTCATCGTCAATTCCATCTCATTCGTATTCTCTCTCCCTCTTCCCTCTCTTCTCCTCCCGTACTGACTGACCCCTCAGGACAGAGACACCGGGCCTCTGTCCTCCGCACTTTGTTCAGGCTGCAATGCCCATGACCTGGTTCATTTGTGAGTGATTATTCTGCTCCCAGAGTGGCACCTTTGCCACCAGGGCTGCCTGCTTCTGCCATACAGAAGGGGGAGCTTCCGGAGGCAAGGCAGTCCTCCTGACTCTTTCCTTTACAATTGCAGCCATTAGTACAGTGTGCTCCCTTTCCCAAATGCATCCAGCCTTTACCTAGGTAACAAGGTCTAATATCTGAGTTTACCCTTACCATTTTTAGTTGTTGTTTTTTAAGAGGAAAAAAAGAAATGTTCCAATCATGATCATTTTTCTGTGCAAGATCTTCATAGCAGAAGCAGGACACAAAGACCCTGATAGTGACACTCCCCCAATTTGGTGTTGACTTAATGCAGGTAGCCTAGTTTCCTGTGCAGAGTTGTGAGTAATTCCTTTCAATTTAAATGTTAATTGGAGTGTAAACTTTAAGATAAAATGAAAATAAGTAGAGAAGAAATGTTTTTTTCTAGCTTTGTTTCTTTATTTTATTTTATAATTTAATTTAATTTTACATATCAGCCTCCCTCCTCCCGCCCCCCCTCTCCCCCACCCACCTCCCATTCCCATCTCCTCCAGGGCAAGGACTCCCCTGGGGATTCATTTCAGCCTGGTAGTATTGGTGAAATTATTTTGGCCACTCCACGTAGTTAAAAGGATATTTATTTAATGGCGTAACTCACAAATTAAGAAATGGGTAGGTCGCAGGGTCTGGGGAAGGTGTATTGCAATCCAGCGGTGTTCTCCAGAGGTCTGCACAATCCACCTTTCACCTTTCCCAGAGCCAGCGCTGGCCCATCCAGCTCTCGGGTCCCCAGGCGCCTCTCCTCGCCCCGCCTCATAGGTGTGACAGTTGCCAGAGTCTCAATGGGGGTTGGAACTTCCAGAACCAAGCTGGAATGGCTACCCACTACATGGTAGATTCAGTCAAGGCAGATCCAGTCCCTTCCTCCGTTCACCCAGGCAAAGTGTCCCTGCATAAGCCCCAGGTTCCAAACAGCCAGCTCATGCACCAAGGACAGGTCCCTGTCCCACTGCCTGGGGGGTCTCCCAAACAGTTCAAGCTAATCGACAGTCTCACTTATCCAGAGGGCCTGATCCAGTTGGGGGGGCTCCTCAGCTATTTTTTTTTTCTAGCTGTATTTAATGGTTCTCCTTGTCTTTCTTCCTTCACCCTCCCCCATGGTCAGCCGCCCCCCTCCTAATCCCTCCCCACCTTGCTGGACGACATTCAGTTTAGAATGCACCTTTATTTCAAATATTAGAACACTAACTGTGAGGGTCATGGAACATAGATGACATCCTCAAACCCAACACAGTTCCTGAGAGTTTTGATCTCCATGTTTGCCTACAGAATCAAACTTACCATCCAAGGCTCTTTTCTATGTGACGATTCTTAGACCAACCAAAAACAATATTTTTCTAAGGCTTCTGAGAAAGATGAGTTAGAGTTTGTGGGGTTTTTTTTCTCCTCTTTTCATTTTCTTCTTTTTCTTATATAAATCAGTAAGTGATGGAGAACGAAATATAAACTGTAAATTCTTGATTACAAGATAGTACTGTGAGTTTGAGGAAAACCATAGCTAGTCCTTTATCCTTTTTTAAAATACATTTATGATTTATTTATTTTTTAAATACATTTATGGTTTTTTAAAGTACATTTATGATTTATTTTTTATTTATTTTTTAACAGAAGGAACTTTTTTTCACTTTTACATCATTCTATTGTTTAGGACATATATCATCATTTACAGAGATATGGTGGCAGGTAGGTCAGAGAAGAGCTGTGACATCATCTGCATGACCCCAGAGTGACAGTGGCACTAACTCAAATGCAAACAGAAAGCATGAGAAATTGTTGAACAGCCAACAATGCCCTCTCAGGAACTCTACGTTGACATGGGAATGTGATAGCCTTCCCCAGGGCTCCATGGACCAGATTCTGTGTGTGAATTAAAGCTAAGCATTGTCACATTTCCTTCTTGCCCCATCCATCCATCCATCGATCTGGTGATTTGTTTGCTGTTTATTTCTCTGCTTTTTTTTTTCTCTCTCCCACCACCTTGCTCTCTCACTCCTTACGGCTGGGACCTCAGGGTGGGCAGCGCTCCACCACTGCCTGGGGCCCCAGCCCTTTTTATAGTCTCTGTTTTGAGACAAGGCAGCACTCAGCTGTCTGGCCAGCCTCAAACTCGCTCTATAGTCCAGACTGGCCTCAAACTTCAGCTCCTCCTGCCTCGGCCTCCCAAGAAGCAACCAGGCTCATGCCATTTCATGCTCTCAGAGTATGGGCATTTTTCCTTCAATCTTTTGGAGCACAATAAGATAATTAATACTGAAGTTGGAATATTTGTAAATTTCCCTGATTTTTTTTATTCTGTCATTCTATTTCATGCTCGGCTCTCCAGCCAGTGTTTTTGTTTGTCTGTTTTGTCTTTAAAGTATTCAGTTTTTACTTTATGGAAGCGATGTCTTTCAGCTCTTGTCTCTCTGAGAATATTAATAGTCATTCATTGTTTTTCTTCCCCTTATACACTTTACTTCCCCAGCTCGCCCACCCCAACCAGCTGTAGGATTCTCTCAGTTGGTTGTCTGCTCATTTGGTTGTTTTTTTTTTAAACGTTTATTTAGTGTGTATATGTGTCTGAGGTGAGTGCATGTGTGTAGGCACTCACGTGCTAAGTCATGTGTGGCAGGAATCAGAGGACAATGTGTGGGAGTTGGTTCTCTCCTTCCACCATGTAGGTCCCAGGGATCACACCCAGATTCAGACTTGAGAGCAAGCACCTTTACCCACTCGAGTTTCAGAGTGGAATGCTAAAGAGTTGTGAGAACTGCTGAGTCAGTGAGGGAACCGGAAGTCAACTTGGGACTTGGAACCCACCATACACCTAGTCTCTCAAGCAGCACCTTTTCTTTCAGAATCCCACAGTGCAATGGCTGTTCATGGCCCAGGAGGCACCTCACTCACCAGCCTAGGCTGGGGTGGCTCTCACAACCATCTTCTGGAAACCAAACAGGAGAGGGCTCAGCACGTGTGTCAATGGCAAGATTTCACATCCAATAGTCACCTAGCAGGGGGTGGTCGTGAACTTCAGTGTGGAGGAACCCTGCCCTCACCTGCGCTAGCCATCCTTGATGGAGGTTGTACCTTACCCCATCCCTAAGTGCTTTCTTTATCCAATGTCCTGGAAACTGGGAGAAATGGATGCCCCTCAGTGGTGTGGAGTAGTCAGAGGATCTGAGACTCTAATTCCTTTTCAAAAAAACTCCCTCAAAATACCTGTTTCACCCCTTCTCTATGTGGATGAGTTCGGGAGCCTGTGGGGAATTCTGCAGATGGCTTTCCCTGATCCTGCCTTGGGATTCGGCCTAACCGTTTCTGCCGCCCACCAGTTTGGCCACTACCACTCTTCCGGTCGCCTCTTTCCTATGTTCCCCATCTCTTAGCTATAGTGCTGGCTTGATTTTGGAAGGAAAAAAATGCCAAGTGCATTTGTTCACATCAATTTTAATTCTTTTATTTACCTACCTCATTCTTTCACACAACTCAATAATGCAGTTGTTAACTCTATTTGCACTCCACTAGCTTTGAGACTGTCGATAACTTATTATTTGTCTTCGGAGCTTGCCTTTTTCTCATCTGTAAAATTGGAATATTTGTTGTCCTGCCTGCCTTCTGACCTAGTATAGTAGCTTGCCTGAGCTACTACATAGATAAGTCAGTTAGCTTTCCAAGGAGAAAAGAACCAGTTGTTCATGCAGAGGTTGGACAAAGTCAGACTCAAGGATGATGTGAAAATCTTCCCTGGGTCAATGAAAATGCAGTCAGGATCTCTGTTTTCCATCTCATTTCTGCATCAACAACTTAGAACAACCCTTTACCTCAGTCAACAATACCCTGTGGGAGACACAGAAGTTTACCCAAGCTGAGAGAGAAGACGATTGCCCCTCCCTCACCTGAGACCTAGATGACCAGGGTCTACTCAGAACATTATTTCCTCCATTTCGCTGCTTTTCTGCTCCCTCCTATTTTCTTCTAAGTAAAACACTTTGTTCTCATCCGTCAATAAATGTCACCTCCTATATTTTATGGTTGGCATTCTCTTTAGATTTCCCACCTCACAAACCCATGGGTCCGTCTCTGGCCAGTGTGGGCTCACTTGATATGAACCACTATCCACTCAGTCCCTTGGGCAATATCTTTGCTCCCAAGAGTCTATAGAGCCTGGGGACAATGTAGGACTTCCAGGCATTAAAGTCAAGTGAGAATTTGGCCTCCAGAAGGGAGGCCAAGTAAGCTCACTGGGGTCACAGGGGACAAGACCTAGAAGCCCTCATGGGATGAAGAGGGGAAGAGGCCAGGAAAGGTACTGACTTTAAGTACCTTCTGTTTAAGGTACTAAACTTCCCAGTGTGAGAGCTGGACTTTCCCTTCCCATTTGCCTTTCAAGAAAGCAGAGGGTAAAGTATTAATCACAGATTATCCTGTTCCTAGGAATCAGTCCATGCGGCTTCCCATGTCCACTTGGGAACTTTCGCCGCTGACAAGGCCCTTGTGAGGAAAGAAGGGACCCCGGTCAGGGCTGGGTGGCAGTGAGTGTGTCTGTGCTGGGGGAAATGAAAGGACCGACCCATAGGAACTGGACTGGCCCATGGGCAGGGCTATTCCTTCCTTTCTGGCTAAGGCTGGCTGTGCAGGAGGCTTGGCTCGTATGTGAATATTGTCAGCACAGGACTCTTTCAACAAAGCTTCGCCTGACTCATTTGGCAGTCTGAGCAATCTGCACAGTGCTATGTGATAATGAGGCTTCCTTGGCAACTCACAGAAGTGAATACAGAGTGTTATTTCCACCTGGCTGGGGCAGGCCTGCTAGGTGCTCAGGACGGCAAAGGAGAAAGAACCAGAGAGGGCACATGTCTGCTCTGCTGCCCCTTGCAGGATCCTCTGCCTCTGGGACCGGGGAACTGGGCAGCAGCTGCAGGATCCTCCTCCCAGATGCGAGACCAGCCATTGTTTTCCCTCTGTGTTTGTGCCTCCCACTCTTTAACCAGACTCTGTTGGCTGGGGCTGACAAAGTCTGACTTTGCTTGTCAGAACAAAGAGACCATATCCCTCAACTGAGGGATCTTGACTCAAATTGTGCTCCGTTAGAGGCAGAGGTCCCTTTTTTGTGTGGGGCACAACTCTGGGAAGGTAGGAGTGGATAGAATGTAAGAGAGGGAGAGGATAGATGGGTGGCCTCTTGATGCAGATCCCAGGCCCACAGAAACCCTGTTGCTTTTGTTCCTCTGATACTAGAAGAGACAGTTGGGGTAGTGGTGCATGTGAGGTACCTTGACTCTAGGCAGGCACCTTCTCTAGAAGAAATAGTTGGGGTAAGTCGGCGGTGGTGGCACACACCTTTAATCCCAGCAGATGCAGGCAGATCTCTGTGAGTTCGAGGCCAGCCTGGGCTACAGAGTGAGTTCCAGGAAAGGCACAAAGCTACACAGAGAAACCCAGTCTCGGGGAAAAAAAAAAAAAGAAAGAAAGAAAGAAAGAAAGAAAAGAAAAAGAAAAAGTTGGGGTAGCAGTGCATGTGGGGTACCTTGATTCCAGGCAGGCACCTTCTCTATCACCCTGACATTTTGCCCTTCCTTTGAGAGAGTAAAATAACTCTGAGGTCTTCTAGGATGCTCTGTGATGCTGCAGAGGAGTCAGAACTTGGGGCAGAGACCAAACAGAATGGCGTTGCTCTTGCTTAGTGCCCTGTTAGCTGGTTGGGGCTGGTGTCACTGCTTAAATGCAGGGAGGCATGAGAAAGGGCAGGCAGACTCATGAAGGAATGACCAGTATAATGGGGTGACGTGCTCCCCAGGAGGAAGTGAAAAGCTAACTTTAAAAAAGAGAGTAAGAGAAGGAAAACATTTGGGGAACAAGTCCAGGTCGGAGCCATCAAATAAAGGGACCATGCAACAGTAGTTGTGGGCACATCTGGCCACAGGAGGGAAGGAGCCAGCAAAAAAGCTGAGCTGGGCAAGATGCTAAGTAGCCAGCAGAGACATGGACCAGCTCTGCCTCTCCTTCTGCTGTAGACAGCATTTTTCCAGCAGTCTCCTTCCTCACCAAGTCATTCCTAGTTTTGTCTGATAGGTCGTAGAGGTGTCGAGCAGGCATGGTCCTCACCCTGAAGCTGGGGCTGACCCAAGAGACTGGAAGGATGGAGGCTAGTGCAAAGAAGGGGTCTGCTCCAGGGCCTCAGACTCAGGGACGAAAACACGGCTCTTCCTCTGTTTCCAAGGATGCAGGCAAAACTAAGCCCTAAGAGCCAGTTTGGGATGGAGCTGAGGACCAACCCCCACCCCCCAACCACAACCAGATTTTCACATGTGACTCCTCCCACAGTCCAGCAGACCCTGGGTCAAAGGAGGGAGGGCCTAGTAGAGGCAGCCTGCCCGCAGAGCCCCTGTTCTGCTCTGGCAGCCCACCTCCCTGCTCTCCCTGCTCTCCCTGCTCTAAAAGGCTGATGAATGCAGTGGTTAGTCACAACTATCTGGCTCTGCATCCTTTCTTCCACTTATGGTGTTCCTGTTAGCAAGCGGCTCCGTTCTCCACCCAGGACTAAAGACAGCACCTGTGAATTAAGGATGAGCTAGATTCCCAGGAAGCGCAGCACTTGCCTAGCACAGATGAAGTGAGCCACAGGGGATCATGTGCCTGCCCTGTGCTTAGGAACCCAGCTATCACAGCATGTCGCATAGGAGACAGTCACCATTGGTGGCTCTCCTGTGTAGGAGTCTGAGTGGGTAGTCTGCCTGTGCTTGAAGTGCCCCCACCCTCTTCTCCCTGCCCACAGGGCTAAGGTATACCTGACCCTACCCTCTCACAGGTTCTAATGCTAACTGCTTCCCTCCTGCTTCCTCATAGACCTGCGCAGAATGACAGCTGGCTTCATGGGTATGGCGGTGGCCATCATCCTCTTCGGCTGGATCATCGGTGTGCTGGGCTGCTGCTGGGACGAGGCCTTATGCAGTATGTGGCAGGGCTTCTCTTCCTCATGGGAGGTAAGGCTGAAAGCTGCTGATGGGGAGGGGGAGACTGGGAACATCCTGCCAACTGTGGAGACATGGTAAGAGGATAGGGCAGAGGGGTGTGGCCAACACAGTTCTGTCTGCTCCCCCATCTGTTGGTTCATCAACAGTCTGTTCCTGTCACCTATTGACCGCCATACTAGCTGTTAGTGATGCACAGGGAAATGAGACACAGTCCTCAGTGTCGAGAGCCTTGGGGACCTCAGTGCTTAGATGGAAGGGAGACACTGTGGCTGTGAACTCACATGACAGCAGTGGGAGACCTCAGACTTGGAGGCATGAAACCAGGATATCCTGGGCACTTTCCACTCCTTGCCCTGTATTTCAGTGGTAGACCCAGGAAGGAGGCATTTCTTCTCCAAAGGTCCATGCTCATCCTTGATTTATGGTTTAGCAAAGGCAGTGGCGGCACAAGACTAGATCCTCCCATTTCTGTTCCCTTTTCTTACTGCTTTCACAGCCACTGAGTCAGCCCAGGAGCTGTTAGCAGACCCTGGACCTAGCACTGCGTAGTTAGGAGGGAACAGGTTCTGGTCCAAGCCAAATAAAAGTTTTCTCGCCATCTACTTGGGCATCTTCCTTCCCTTTGGAGTCTCCGGGTTTGGGGCTCAGCCTAGAGTTCAAGCTTTGGACTGCCTGGAGCAGGTGGATGGGTGAGTCGTGTGTTGTCTGGAGGAAGAGAATGAGTGTGGACAGACAGAATTAGAAATGCTTGTGGGAGGAAGAGAAAACTAGTCCCACACGCGGAAGCAGATGTCTGTCCGGCTTTGGGCATCAGGCAGGTGCTTGACCGGTCTCTTTTATGCCAGTTTCTGAGCCGAGGAGAGAAAGATGGAGTGGGCTGTGGGACTCTTTACCCACAGGCCAAGCTGAGGAATGGGGAAGCTTGTCCCTCCCTGTGCACAGAGAGACATCCGGGCCACGAAAAGCTCTGGTTTAGGGGAGGAAGAGGAGGAGGAGGGCTTTGCAGGATGGGCTTGAGCCCTCAAATTTTGCTCTGTTCCTTGAAGCATAGCTACTCTGTGTCACACATGAAGGCAGGCTTCCCAAGGAGCTGATACTTAGGGGACTCACATGTCATCAGAGTCAGGATGTCCCCATTGCCAGAACTGCCACCCCTGGGGCCCACCCCTGTGGTTAAGGCAGAGGCTCGGAGAGTGGGGGGGGGCATGGTGGCTCTGTGATAGAGATTCTATATAGATGTCACCATCCCCCCACACAGACTTACGTTCTGTGGGCTCCCCCTTTCTTCATCAAAACAGGGACTCAGGTTGGCTGATAGTTCTCACACTCTATCTTACCAGTAGAGTCCGTTTGTCTCCCCTTTGTAATCCACCTTTCATGTGGCCCTTCAAAATATAAAAAAAGATAAAAAGCAAAGCATCTGTATCCTCTTTGTAGTGAGGCTGTAGCCTGTTTGTAGGGCAGCTGTATCCTGTTAGTAGTGGAGCTGTATTCTGTTAGTTGTGAGGCTGTATCCTGTTTTAGTGAGGCTGTATCCTGTTTTAGTGAGACTGTGTCCTATTTTAGTGAGGCTGTATCCTGTTTTAGTGAGACTGTGTCCTGTTTTAGTGAGGTTGTGTCCTATTTTAGTGAGGCTGTGTCCTATTTTAGTGAGGCTGTATCCTATTTTAGTGAGGCTGTGTCCTATTTTAGTGAGGCTGTATCCTATTTTAGTGAGGCTGTACCCTGTTTTAGTGAGGCTGTATTCTATTTTAGTGAGGCTGTATCCTGTTTTAGTGAGACTGTGTCCTATTTTAGTGAGGCTGTATCCTATTTTAGTGAGGCTATAGCCTATTTTAGTGAGGCTGTATCCTATTTTAGTGAGGCTATATCCTATTTTAGTGAGGCTGTATCCTGTTTTAGTGAGACTGTGTCCTATTTTAGTGAGTCTGTATCCTGTTTTAGTGAGGCTATGTCCTATTTTAGTGAGGCTGTATCCTGTTTTAGTGAGGCTGTGTCCTATTTTAGTGAGACTGTATCCTATTTTAGTGAGACTGTATCCTATTTTAGTGAGGCTGTGTCCTGTTTGTAGTGAGGATGAATCCTGTTTGTAGTGAGGCTGTATCCTGTTTGTAGTGAGGCTGTATCCTGTTTGCTCTTTGGAGACACAGAACAGGCTATGATGAGGCACTTCCCTGAGACTGAAGAGAGGTCTCCTGGGTGTAGCTGGAGAATTTTCTCTCTAGGTCCCGCCAAGCCCCAGCAGTCTGACAGCCCACTTATAAAATAAACACACAGACGCTTATATTATTTAAACTGTTTGGCCTAATGGCTCAGGCTTCTAGCTATCTAGTTCTTACATCTTAAATTAATCCATTTCTATAAATCTGTACCTTGCCACGTGGCTCATAGCTTACCTGCGTCTTCACATGCTGCTTTTTATGGCAGCAGCTGGCAGCGTCTCCCCGCCTCAACCTTCCACTTCCCAGAATTCTCTTCTCTGCTTGTCCCGCCTATATTTCCTGCCTGGCCACTGGCCAATCAGCATTTTATTTATACAGTGACATCCACAGCACCTGGGTATCACAGAGAAGCTGAGCAAACAGGTTTCAGACTGAGCTCCCAGGTGGGGGGCTTGCTGTCTTCCATCTCTATTCCTTGCCTAGCATTTGCTGTGCTTGGGTGCCTTCTTCACTGGCCCTTCACTTCAGGCAGGAACAAGGCTCAGAACCTGTGACCTTTCAACTCTGAGAGCTTTTCAAAGGACTTCAGTTAACTTGTAGACTAACAGCCAGAATGCCATTGACTCGGTTATCATTTTTAGCCAGGCCACGGGAGTAGGTCAAACAATAACAGGCCAGAGTTGAATGGAAATGGCTAAGCTGAAAGCTGTGACTACAGTGAGGTCACTGGGTTACCTCCAACTCACTGGAGGCCTTAGGACAAAAGGCAAGAGGACAGAAGCTGTGGGCAGGAGGGTGCCTGGAGCCCTGCCCTCCTACTTCTGGGGCACCTACTAGATGTCTGGAGCTCCAGGATAGATTAGGAGCTGCAAACTCCATTCTGAAGACTGAACAAATGGGAGCCTTGCTCTCTTTACCCCAGGTAGTCCTCACCCATTTCAAGTCAGAGCTTCCCGGAAAGCTTTGATGAAGCACTGATGCAGGCCAATCAGGACCAAACCCACAGAGCTTTGGGTGTACACTCCATGTGCAAATAGAGTCGAGAATCAGCGATCCAGATCAACTCTGGAGTCCTTCCAGCTCCCACTTTGTACGGTACCAGGGAACGAACACTCATGCGTGCGCACACACGCACACCTCCACCTTTGTGACTGCTTCCCTAAGTTATGCAACAAGAGATGAGACAGAGCCAGCAGGCCTCAGCAGCTGGAAGGCCTGCCCAAGGCCTGACTACTGGGAGGTGCATACACATCTGCCCTCCTTGGATACGGGATACATATTTTTAAAATGGCAAAGCCGTACTTTTGATAAAGTGCTAGTGTGACAACCAGCTGTACAGAGAAGCTGCTCTTCTCACGGCCACTTCTTGCTGATCAGAGCATAGTCCAGGCTAGGCAGAGGCTAATTCATTCCCAGCTCACAAAGCCTTCTCTTCCCCCTGGAGTTTTTTTTTCTTCTTCTTCTTCTTCTTGTTCTTTTTATTTTTTTTTTTTAATTGGAAGTAAAGCAATATACTCATGAATGAAGTTGGGAAGGGAAGTGGTATTCATACACTTCTGGGCGCTATCAGGCCCCAAAATAACAAGGGCGTTAAGAAAGCCATTGACTTCTCATCCCTTGAATGGCAGGGTTTTCTTTTTTTGAAGCTCTGCCATACCCCTCCTTCTCAAGTTAGCATCCTTTGCAATTGGGAGAGACACAGCTCTGGGAGTTCAGCAGCCCAGGGCAACTGCATGCTCTGACTTAGGAAAATAAGTCATGGTCGATTGGTCTTGTTAAAAATATATGTGTTGGGGAAGAATACGGTTCAAGATCAGAGGCTGAATTCCTGGCCCTGCTCAGTTGTCATAGTTAAACTGAGGGGCCAGACATGAACCCAGAAGAAATGTCTGGACCTGGAGAACCAGAGACATCCTAGCATGAACCTGTCCCAGAACCTGAAAGGTCTGTTCTCCCGGGGTCAGTTTCTTCTGGATGACCTTACAGAGTAAGCCCCCTGTTCTAGCCATCTCCAAGACACAACACCACCATTAGCCACTGAAACTGCATGGATAGTCTCCAAATGTGACCTTGTAGCCTTCGCTTGGGTACAGCTCCCTCAGGTGTCTATTACTGAGCAAAGCCAGGTCCCCAATGGTTATATTGGGCTGGAAGCTAAGCTGGCAGAGACCAAGAGCAGCTGTATCTGGAGCGGCCAGACGTGAGTAGGTAAACAAGTAAAAGGGAAAGATTTGGCAAGAAAGAAAGGGGTGCATTTGGGATGGGGAGATGACTCGGTCAGTGAAGTGTATGGGGGCCAGAGTTCAGTCCTCAGAGCCTATCTGGAAAGGATAGGTGTGATGGTCGGTGCTTGTTATACCAGCAGTGGGAGGCAGAGACAGGTGAATCCCTGGAGTTCACCTGCCAGTTAGCCTAGTCCGATCAGCAAGTTCCAGGCCAAGGAGAGACATGTCTCAGAAATAATGTAGACAGTTCCTGACAAATGACACGAAAGGTTATCCTCTGGCCTCCATATGTACACATATGCATATGCACCTACACACTCACACATACATGCACACACACAACACACATATACTCACATATGTACACACCTGTGTATACCTACACACAATCCTATAAACACACACACACACACACACACACACACACACACACACACAATTCTTTTAAGTGGAGAAGCATATTTGGAATCAAGATTCCAACTATTGAGTTACAACTCTAAGTGAAGTAATTCATCAAACATACGAGGCATCATCTACATTTTAATTAATTTAAATTTCTGTGCTATTCCACTTCTTGCCTAGATATGTGTTTTTTTTTCAAGTTATAAATATATATATAAATATATATTTATAATTGTCTTCACACCCTCTTTTCTGTTCCAATAGGAAGATGGCCTCCACTGGACATTTCTCTGGTCTGTGTCTGACCATTTCAGAGTTAAAGAGAGGGTGCCTCACACACTGTGCAATACCTACTAACAAACTGTTAAATGGATATTCAAGCCAGAGGAAACTATTAATTAAGCAGGGCAGCATATTTGGCCAGGAGGCGGGGGTTGGTGGGTGGGATCCAGCTTCTCTTTTGGCAGCACCTCTGCAGAATATCTAGCCCAGACTGGTACAGCCCCATGTGGGTGAGAGCAACCATCATAATGAATCATCAGCGACATTCAGAGGCCTGGGAACAGGATAACACAGGGACCCACCATGCGGCGCAGGAGCACATGACTGCTCTGCTCACATGTGACTCCCTCCCTGGAAGCTTCTTAGGCACAAAGCTTTAAAAGATGAGTTGGAATAGCTAGTCCATGCTCGTAGCATCCAGAACCTTCCTACAGCCCTCCCATAATTGCTGGAAGTTTTCCTTCCTCTTTACTCCCAGCCAGGGCTAAGGTTCCATCTTTTGTCTAGACTAGCACTGAAGTCCCTTGCTGGCCACCCTGACTCCATTATGGCCATGCCATGATTCATCCTGAACAGAGCAGTTAACATGAATCTTTTGAGACTAGAGGCTAGCCCTGGGGAGTGGGTTCTCTCCACCACGTGGATCCCAGGGATCAGACTCAGGTTGTCAGGCTTGGTGGCAAGCACCTTTACCCACTGCGTCATTTTGCCATCCCAGCATAAATGGTTTAAACTAGGAACCAGATGTGTCACTCACCTCCTCTAGTCTAATGACTTGCAGTTGAACTTAAAATAAAACCCAAATTCCTTCCTTTCTTTAAGAGTTTCCACATCCCAGTTGACCTTGCCTCTCTCAGCTGCCTTTCTGTTTTCCAGTGCATACACTGTTCCCTCGCGCCTCTCCACCCATACTGGGGGCCTTTCTGTCCCAACACATACAAAAGTTGCTTCAGGCCTTGGAGCTGCCTGATATCTTTAACCAAGGAACAACACATGGATGTCTCCTTCCTTAGGTTCAGATCCCTATTCCAAGGATCCCCCTCAGAGTCTCCTTGACTGGCAATTCAGTGGGCATGCCCGGCATGCTTTACAGTTTAACTTAAATGTCAGTAGTGTGCCTCTTCATGCCTAACTATATGTTATTTTGGGTTTTGTTGCTATTCTTTTAAGCAGCTTTAAACATTTATTATCTCATAGTTTCCCTGAATAAGAATTCCAGGTGTAGCTCAACAGGGGTCTCAGCCGAGGATCTTACTAAACTGTGCTCACATTTGTGGTTGGGTTCTCCTCTGAGGCTTAAGATCCTTGCCAGTGTCGGGAGTGTGGATGAAATTCCTCTCCTTGCAGGGGTTAGAGCCCATGGAAGCTAGCTTCTTCAAAGCCACCAGGAGAGGCTCTGCTCTTTAGTAAACACTTAATTTTTTACACTTTCAGATGTAAGGGAAATGAGAACTAGTGGGTTGGCTTAACAGGTAAGATGTTTGCAGCCAAGTCTGGTGACTGAGTCCAATCCCTGGGACCTATAGGGTGGAAGCTGAGAGCTAAATCCCACAGACTATCCTCTGACTTCCACAGATGTGATGTGGCATGCAAGTGTGCCCCCACACCCACAACCATAATCAATTAATTTTTAAAATTGAGCAAGCATTAAAAAGAGTTAGGGTATCACACTCAGTTCATGCACCCAGTTTCTCCTTTTATTACTATGTTTGCATTATTGCAGCACATCTGTTACAGTGGATGAATGAATATTGGTGCATTATTATTAGCTAAAGCTCCTGGCTCATTCAGATCCTCATAGGTTTATCCGGTGTCCTTTACTGTTCCAGGATCCCATCCCTGGCACCAAGATGCAGTCAATGCTACTGTTTCTCTAGGTTTCTCTTGGCTGTGGCACCTCCCTAAGTCTTATTTGTTTCAGATGACCCTGGCAGTTTTGGAATATTGACCAGGCCTATTATATGATGCTCTTCTGTTGGGGCTTAACATGATTTTTTTTTCCATTATTAGAATGAATTATGGTTTGTGGGGAGGGAGATCACAAAGGCAAAGGACCATTGATATCCCATCATTTCAACATGACTCATACTCATGACTGTCGAGGTTGCCTTGATCATTTGGAATAGGTAGTGTTTCTCCACTGTCTTTTTTTTTTTTTTTTTAAGATTTATTTTTTATTATGTATACAGTGTTCTGTGTTTGCCTGCAGGCCAGAAGAGGGCACCAGATCTCATTACGGATGGTTGTGAGCCACCATGTGGTTACTGGGAATTGAACTCAGGACCTCTGGAAGAGGAGCCAGTGCTCTTAACTGCTGAGCCATCTCTCCAGCCCCCCACTGTCAATTCTTTTCCTCCCCCATGTCCGTACTGTATCCTCCTGAAGACAGCCATTGTGTGTGTAGTCACCCAGGAGGAATGGGGTGCAACGATGGAGTCCAGAGGTAGAAATTCTCCTGTAGGGTAGAGCAGTCATGGAAATAATTTGGAGCTATTCTAGATGGAGTATTTGTCTCTTGCTCTCCACATTTAATTCACTTGGTCACTGGTTTATATTGGCGTGGACTCAAGGGCATTGATTTTGTCGTTTGAATTATAGTTCAGTGCTGCTTCTCTTGGTCCTTCCAGCTCTGCCAGCCTTGGCACTTGAGAAGTCTTCTAATTGGTTCTTGTGCCCTTTGACATACCCTGATATGTGGGGTTTTGTTTTCTGCTGTTTTATGTTCAGTTGGTTCCTTGTTTGTACACTCACTTTTGAACACCACCACAAGGCACTCCAGGCCATCTTGTGTTTTCTGCTCCCACCCTGTACCATCTTTCCACCGAGATCTGTTTCTTTTTATTAGATAATGGCATTAGAAACCAAGTCTGGGGACGAAGTGTCTGGAATGGAATCAAATAACACTCTGTATTTGCTCATCATTTCTCTCCCTGCACTGATACCCATGCTCTACAAACATCAGGCCTGCCGGCCTTAGTTACAGAATGCCTCCACTAAGGTGTCTCCTGGGTCAAGAGCATGTCTGCAGCTTGATAAATAGCTGCTGAGTGACTATGTTGGAAAAGTAAATTATATGGAAGGAATAGAAAGTGTTTTGGTTTTGTGTAGCGCTCTCCTAAAGCACACTGCCTTATCTATAGTTCCTACTGTAACAATATTCCTTTTCATGGGCCTCCTCCTCTCTTCACACTTACTGAGCAGTACTAGAACCTATCTTCTCCTGTTACAAAACATCTTCAGTTCCTTTAGGAAGCAGAATATGAGTGGGACCTGAATTCATGGGGTTTCTGACCTTAACCTGGACTCCTTGAGCCTTAGAAATAGAAAGGATTTTAGACACTACCCAGCCGGACCCTCTGTGGTTTAGATAAGGGCCGTTGTGCCCTGTCTTCCAGATCACCCAGCTAGTAGCTGGCAGAAATGAACCTTAAGCCTGGCCCAAGACACTGGCCTGTATTCCCGCAGCCTAGACTGTTGCCTCTGGCCTGGGTACCCATGCTGAACATTTCTGTGTCTCACTAGACTCCACTTCTGTGCTTTTCTGCAAGTGCCAGTATTTCCACAATTTCTCTTCATGCCTTCTGCACTGCCCTGTAGCTGAAGTTTTCCTGTGTCCACCTGGCTCCTGAAGCTGCTCAGACCCAAGTAAATGCACAGAGACTTATATTACTTATAAACTGTATGGCCGTGGCAGCCTTCTTGCTGTCTAGTTCTTATATTTTAAATTAACCCATTTCTATTCATCTATAAGTTGCCATGTGGCTTGTGGCTTACTAGTACTTTTACATCGTGCTTCCTACGTATCTGGTTGGTGACTCCTGACTCAGCCTTCCTGTTCCCAGAATTCTCCTCTCTCTTTGTCCTGCCTATACTTCCTGCCTGGCTACTGGCCAATCAGCACTTTATTTATTAACCAATCAGAGCAACACATTCACAGCATACAGAGCGATATCCACAGCACTGCCCCCCCCCCCTACGGTGCTTTATATTTCCTTTTCCCCTTCTCAAAGCACATAGGAGGCATATGAAGGAGATGGTGGCCAGGACTGGGTGCATGGATGGTAATGGGGAAAAGGAAACTGAAAGGTTCTTTTCATACCATCCATGATTGATGTGACCTCTTCTACCTTGCCATTCCATCAGGAGGAATGAAGAGAATTCTCTGAAGAAGCTCTAGCTATCAGTTTTGAATGATTGTTATGAATATATAAATCAATGATGCCATGTGTTTGGCATAGGTAGACAACTGTGCGTTAAGCCCCCAGACTCTCAGCATGATGCCCCTCTTCTGGCAGATGAAGATCTTGCTTAAGGGCAGAAATTTTGAAAACTCGAGTTTGGCATGATGGTCAGTGGCATTAGGTATGTGTCTTAAGCACTGTTTCATTTAGGTACCAAAGTGATTTTTAAGGAGTCCTATAAGCGTTCAACTTTCCCATCATCTTTTTCTCCCAGCCTCCCCCCATTGCCAGTCCCTAGCTCTGGCCTGCTTGGAAACAGGAGTTTCTATAAGGTCAAGAGATACTAAATCTTAAACTTCATGCCTCCAGGTCATGACTTCAAAACTCATTGGTCAGAGAGGGGTGATACTAAGCAGAGGGCCAGGTAAATTAGATATTCCAGGAAGAGAGAATAAATCCAATAAGCCAGTGACTTGGCAATATGCAAAGCTAGTAATAAATGGCAGCTCTTACTATGATGTATATGACCTAAGCAAAGTCCATTCTAATAAGCAGAGACATGCTCAGGGTCTGTCACAGCCAATCAGAAATGACTCTGGCATAAAAAACATACATTTACCCTGCTGATCTGCTTTTGTAGTTTGATGTGAGTCTTCATCAGGACACATAACTCTGACCCAGATATTTTGCCTTACAGTCTTTCAAAATCTTAAGCAGATATTTATAGTCTAGTTCACACCCAGAATGTTTCTTGCCCCTTGCAAGGTACATACCTGAATATTTATTAGCATTTTATAATTACATTCAAAACATGTCCTTGAAGGGTATATTTTGACAGTAAATGTCATTTAGGGGAGGAGACATGTTGTCGGGAAGATTGGGAAATAGCATCTAGGTTTACTTTATATAGATTGTGTGGCCAGGGTAGATCACTCTAGCAATCCAAGCAGCAGGAAGATTTCAGACCCCAAGTCTTGTAAAATTTCCACCAATTCTGCCTCTCCTGTTGTAAATATCAGCCTCAGAATGGAACAGTAAGCATCTCTGGCCAAGCCAAATGTGGTGCATGAGGGTCACATCAGGAGGCTCTAAAACCTGCTCAGAAAATATTCAAGAATGCTACACTTCCATGCCCAACTAACATAGGGGGATGCTTTCTTCTTGAATTCCAAGATCAAATGCTGAAATACAGAACAGGGCAGGGGGTGGGAATGGAGGTGGTTGGTGAAGGCATTAAGAAAGTTGGTATAGAAATTCAACCCTCACCTCTTAGATGTTCCAAGGCACACTTGCTCATAGGAGCCCCCTTCCATATCCTGCTTCCAAACTGGGGGCCCAGAGTCCTTGTTCAGGAAGCAGAGTCACCCAATGAAAAGAGATAATTATGGGTTTTTCATGAAGATACTGTCCAGGACCAAAGGAACATTGGACTAGCCATGTGACATTGGGACATTCCTTATCTGCCTTTCATGCCTTGCTTCAATTTTCTCATCTATTAAAAAGAGCTAAGAATAGTTCTCAATTCAAGCATAGCTGTGAGAATTACAGAGTTAACTCATCTGAAGGACTTGTAACAATGCCAGACAGTGTTCTCATAAAATTTTTGATATTATTATTTTGGCACTGAGATATTTCCTTTCTTAATTTGTTTTCATTTTTGTTATTATTTTTATGTGTATGGGTGTTTTTGCCTGCATGGATGTTTGTATACAACATGTGTGCAGTGCCCACAGAGGCAAGAGAGGGAGGGTGTCAGATCCTCTGGAACTGAAGTTACAGATGGCTGTAAGCCACTGTGGTTAGTTCTGGGAACTGAACCCCCTAGGGCCTCTGTGAGAAAGAGCAGTCAATGTTCTTAACTGCTGAGCCATCTCCCCAACCCTTGAGATACCTCTTTTTTGAAATAACTACCTTCAGTGACACTCCTCTCCTGCCTCAGTGGCTTTATGTCATTGCTACCAATACCACCAAGACACTTTGTGGTGTGTGTTGTGGAGATCGGAAAACGAATCCTCATACAGATAATTCCTCTCAGTTTAATCACTACTCTAGTTCCTCATTCCTTCATTCATTAAATGCCGAGTTCTTCCTGTGTACCACATACCACTTACCTGGGATACAGTGGAGAAGCAGAGAAAGTCCATGAAGCTCACATTCTAGTGGAAAAGACAGAAAACTAAACAAGTACCATGATTATAGAAAATGTTAGGTGACAAGCAGTGTGGAGGAAAATAGGAACAGGAAGGAGAAAATGAGGGGACATTGCAGATGGGGTAGAACATGCAAGACTTCTAGCAGTGGCAGGGGTAGGAGGATCCTGCATGTAGGGTAGTAATAGGCTACAAGAAGACATTCCTTACGAAAAAAAAAAAGACCCGAAGACGAACACAGCACTTGGAATGTTAATGCAACTATTAGGTCTAAAGAAATTGAGCATGAGGATGAGTGTGACTGGTACAGAGTGGGATAGAAATGGAGGTGATACCAAACAGGTAGACAGGTCATGAAGGGCCTTTAAGGTCATTGTCAAAGGCTTGATTTATTGAAGGGACATCAGTTTCCATTCTGCCATGTCATCTATCAATTGCACAAACCACCCTGGGGTTCTTCACTGAGTGACATTCAATATTATATGAGTTTATCTGCTTCCCTGGCTACCTTCTAGGGTGTGTACTGTTGGAGACTCTATAGCCTGGTACTCATAGTTTCAGTAGGGGTAGGGAGTGCTGTGTCCATGCCTGGGGTGGCCATATTAGGCTTAGGGTACTAACAGGGTGCTCCCAGTAGTTAGTGCAGTGGTATACATCCAAGAGCGCTCTGCCCCACTAGGGGCCCAGTGCAAAATTGAAACCATGACCCCCTTGTACAAACACTGAGAATTCAATAGAGCATGTCCGCAAAGCCATCTGGTTCTCCAGCACTGTCCAGAGCATTCAAATATCCTGTAGCTAGAACAGAATTCTTTTGTTGCAAAGCCTTTGGGAGATCTTCTAAGAACATACCTGCTCTCTATCCTGTTCGCAGCTCCCTTTCTCCATGACACAGGCCAAGTCTGCTGTCGTGATGACTGAATAAGCATCATGTGAGTTCCTTTTCTTGTGTCCCAGGATGGCCCCAAATGTTGAAAAGGGAACCCATCAGGAAGAGAAGGCTGGCTCGATTGCTTGTGTGGTAAAGGAGAATAGCACCTCACACACTTGGGTTGAGCCTCAGAGGGGAACTCAAAGGTATTATAACTAGAATCCTATATTAAGGCATCTTTTCAATGTGGTATTTGACTAAAGCAGTGTAAGAGTAATGGCACCAAGATTGAGTAAGAATAAGGACATGTTAGAATTGAAGGATACAGCAAGGTGAAAGATTCAAAGAATTTTAGTGTACCCCATCTGTGGATGCTTTTAATGGAACACTTGGTGGGTCTTTGGGGGAAGTTCCTTTAATGAATAATTAAATCATCTTTTGGGCAGGACAGCCCCAAGAGTGAGATAGCAAAATCACATTAATAAATATAGTGAGGCCTAGTACTGGTTCTCAGTATCCAGAATGAGGACAGGATAGATGATTTTGTTTTTCTTCTCACAGAATGGATAATTTTTCCATAGTCCAGAGCCTCCCCAGTTGGCTTTTCTATACTAGCACAGAAATATCTGAGTTGGTGAATCAATATGGTCCAGACCAGGACCAAGATACCCTAAGACACCATCTCTCAGCACCAAGCAAGACATTGCCTTTCCAGGCATAGAAAGGATGCCACCACTGTATTGAATCTTGGTCCACTCGATACAATGAACTTCCCATAGACAGAAGTACAGAATTAAGGACAGACATGAGAAGAGAGAGAGAGAGAGGCAGGGCAGTAGGAAAACTCTCTCCTCTGATGGGTGTTTGTTGAGAAAGAACAGGTTGCTCTACCCACTCTTAGCAGAAGAGAAAGCCCTGAGAATGCAGTGGAGATGCCACAGTGACCAGTTACCATGGAAACTTAGGAAATCTCTAAAGCAGCTTCAAAAGACTTCCTTCCTATTGCTCTTCTGGCTTCTTCCTACAGAGATGGACAAATTTCAAGGAAAGCGAACTTGTCACCCAAGCACTGGTCCTTAAAACAAATCATAAGTCAAAGAAAAATGATGGTTTCTGCAGTAAATGGAGACCTATTGGGCTTAAAAGCTGCCCCAAGGAAACGATAAGGGAGGAATAGGCGTGAAGTGAGGAGGTGTGTTCTCTCTCCTGTCCGCTGGGGATGCAAGTGTTGGAAGGAGGCGCAGATATGACAGTGAAGAAATTAAAGACAGTGAGAAGTGGCCCCAAATAGCCAGGCTGGGTTATCTGTCCTCTTGTGGCTCCTTATCATCCCCAGTGCTTGAGTGGCTGAGATGCACTGTGACTCCCAAAGTCTGCAGGATGAGACCGAAGCCAGTGTATCAGACATCGGTCCAACCAGACCAGATCACATTAAGCAAGCCCCTGTGGTACATAAAGTATATACCCAATGGGCAGGTGGAGTATTCAGACAGGATTTAGGGCCTCCTGCTCCCCCGTACTACTGGAAATTTAGAGAACTGGCTAAAACTAAAGAACCTGAGAGCAAAACCCGAAGGCGGCCTATGCATTGGATAACAAGGTCTACTTTGGACCCAGAACTACATCTGTGCCTCACTGTGGATAAAGTAGATGAATCATAGAAAGCCCAATCTATTTAGTCATCCATACTATGCCAGGATCTTGGGAGCCTAGGGGACAGTGACCTTGGAGAGATTTTAGGAACATGGCCCTGGAGGTCCAAGTGGATTCTCCTCTGGTGGACAAACATTTTCATCTTGACAGAACTTGGATTGCTGGGATGGATAGGTTAGTGCTTTTATTTTATTATCAGGCTGAAAGTAGTTAGAAAATGAGTGTGGGGAGAACTGCCCTACATCCAAGACACTTTCCTAGCATTAGAGCTTGCTTATACCTTCTATCCTAATTTGGGGCTTGGAAACACATATACAAACACTATCAAAAAGTCAAGGGTATCCAAAATGTGGGTATGCAAAGGCAAGCATCCATACTTCAGTGAACCATTTGAACCCACCCAATGCTTGTTAATCATGCAATAGACAACCAGCTATTAAGTACCTACTAAGTTCTGCATACTGTAGAAGATGAAACGTTTTCTAGCCTTGGAGTTGCTTCCGGTCTTAGAGAAGAATCGACACCTAGATGACTTAGTATGACAAACTAGCTGTTCTCCTTCTTCTCGCCGATACCTTTAAATACAAAATTTGAAGAAAAAGAGAAGGGTGATGGTGATGCTAAGTAATTCTCGTCTCCTGAAGAGGTGCTGATCATCTGAAAGGGTGGAGAGGGGGCATATATGACCTGCCGTCTTAGTCAGGGTCACTATTGCTGTGATGAAACACCACGACCAAAGCAACTTTGGGAGGAAAGGGTTAACTTGGCTGACACTTCCACATTGCTGTTCATTATTAAAGGAAGTCAGGACAGGGACTCACGCAGGGCAGGAACCTGGAGGCAGGAGCTGATGCAGAGGTCATGGAGGAGTGCTGTTTACTGGCTTGCTCAGCCTGCTTTCTTATAGAACACAGGACCAACAGCCCAGGGATGGCTCCACCCCCCATGGGCTGAACCCTCCTCTAAGAAAATGCCCTACGTGCTTGCCTGCAGCCTGATCCTATGGAGGCCTTTCCTCAGTCGAGGCTCCCTCCTCTAGCTAGCCAGGCCACCCATTACAGTTTGTAGGACTTTAAAGACAAGGTAAGGTCCCATTTGAACTTCAGCCTCATTCGGGAGGCACCTGGGGGAGAAGGGAAGTGGACCAACTTCACTGGGTCAAAGGCAGACACCACTCAGATTTCAGACATGCTTTCCTCCCTTCTTTCCAGGTCATCATTACCACCCTCACTTTGTAGATTCACCCAGGAAGCCCTCAAACCAGCTTAGAATTGTGCGGTCAAGTAAATGGCGGGGCCTTATAATGGCTTCATACCATTTGCTCTTTTTCCTCCTGTGTTCCTAGCTGTGACAGGAGAAAAGCAAAGGTCCTGGGGGAGGGCACTCGGGATGAGGAAATAGGCCTAAAGGCTTAACCAGCAGGCCAGACCCTAAAGAATCCCGGACATCCGTCCACCTGAGGGATGCCCCTCCACTCTCACCAGCCAGAAGCAGGATGTCTGCTTCCCGTGGGACAGTAGAAGGAGAGTCCCTCCTACCTCCAGAGTGGCACCAGTAACATCAAGTCCGGATGCAGTGAAGGCCACCTGGGGTGAGAATCTGAATTAAAATTCTGTAACCTTTGTCAGTCTTCTCCTTCACACAGCTGTATCCTCACCTGGTAAAATGTTGTGTGCCTCTTAGCGTTGTTGTGAGAATGCAATGCTTTGCTGTGTGAAATGCTTAGACCCTGCCTGGCACCTAGTGAGTCCTTCAGACATGGGTGTGGAAGTACTCTCTTGGTCACCAAGCCAAGCCTTCTTTGCAGTTCCCAGGACTTGCTGAGTTTAAGGGTGTTGCCCAAAGACACTCAGTTCCTGGAGCTATGGGTCGAACTCAAACTTACTTCACTCCGAAGCCTGGGGTTTTCATTATCACACAGTACTGTCCTGCAAATAGTAATTAGCTTATTTATGATCCTCAAATAATTGATGACATGATAGAGTAAGAGATGTCACCCCGCCCCCAGATATATCACCCGATACGTGCCAAGGCTGGTGTTCTTGGGGTGGCAGAAGAGGAAGCGATGAGCGTGTTCACAAAAAGTGCCGTGGTGAGACAGGAAAATAGGGCTAGCTCGGGGCTCTGTCTTTCCATATGTGCTGAGACAAAAGGCAATGCCTGGGGCTCTTGAAGAAGTCCAGCCCCTGATTATAACTTCTGCAATCCTGCTCTCCACCCAGTGCCTCTCTTAAGTCCTGCCTCCAGTCCCACCAGGTCAGAGGTACTGCTTTCCCAGAGATGTGCTCATCCAGTCTGCTCCACCTGCCACGTGCCCTTGAGACACCCCTTCCTGGCTTCTCTACTGTCTCCAACTTCTCTGAGACTTTGGTCTTCCATGACAGCATACTAAGGTTTCCCCATTTCTCTGAGTCTGTTTTATTGTCTCAGCCCTTTGCTCAAATTTTAAATGTGGGCTTTTGACTTTTTTTTTCCTTCTACAAACATATTTCCTTAGCAACAACAACAAAATCCCCAACGCGCACACAGGTGCCCGCGTGCACGCGCACACACACACAATACACAAACACAAACTACACACAATACATAAACACAAACACACAAAATACACACACACACACACACACACACACACACACACACACGCAGTAAGTGTAGTCCGTGTGTATGGAACAGTTTCAACACAGGCCTCGCACATGTTTCTATCCTTCTGGAACCCCAGCATGCCTTCCCTTAGCCTTGTCTTTTCTCTGCACACATTACACACGTGCTTTTTGATTTTCACACACATGAAAACACTTGGCTTACTACAGGCACCCAGTACTTATTATCCTCCCTTCTTCCCTTCCCCCAAGGAGACACCCTCCTCCTCTCTGACATCTGAAGTCACAGGCTGTCCCTCCTGTCACTTTTCATGGATCCATCTTCACCTCCACCTCTCCATCCATTGTCAGCATCTGCCAACATGCTCCTCACAGCGTTCTTTGTGGCCCCTTCACTTGCCTCCGCTCCTCGAGCTCCATCTGGGCTGGTATTGAAGCTGCAGTATTTTGGGAGTCATTTAGCTCTGGGTAGAAATCTCTCCCCACCCCACTCCACTTGGATGCCAATCTCTGAGCCTGCGTTTCTTGCTGGTGAAATTGAGGTAGCGCTGCCAGCCCTGTTGGGATTGTTGTGAAGATGAAATGAGATAATATATCGCAAAAAGCATCTCGCCCCCAAACAAGAATTTCGTAAGTGCTCATTTCCCTACTTTGCACTGAATTCATCCTTTAAAACATACTACTTTCCTAAAATATGCTAATTACACAGCATTCCTTGATGAAAAATTTTCTGTGGCTCCCTCATGTTTACAGAATAAAATTCAGTGTCCCCAGCCTGGAGTTCTTGTCAGGAACGATCTTGTGTCGTGTCCCCTCAGCCACAGTCCTGTGCCACCCTCAAACAGACCACTTCACATTAGCTGACCTGGGCGGCCTTGCTGTGCACGCTGAAGTCCTGTGCTTTCCTGAAGGCTCGGGTCTGGTCAGCATCTCCCAGAAACTCTGCACCCGAGTGCAGAACTTTGGATGGCGCTGGCCTCATTGTGAGTCTACAGAAGCACAGCTTTCTAGTCGCTTCCGACCACATTGGGGTGGGAACCTCTGAAGTGGCGGGGCGCCCCTTCTTGGCTGGCTGCTCGAAGTTGTCGCGTTTGTCATCTTTATTTTAAGCATCCCTGCCATTTCAGGTGGATTTGATTTGGGTTCTTTCTGCTAAAAATGACACAAATCAACGCTGCCTGTTTCTTTAGCAGTTTTTTTTTCCCCAAGTGTTTGAACACTGTTGTGTCTGTAAGTTCTTTGATTTTACAACTGAATCCAACCCAATTACTATTAATTGGGGGTCTACTTGTACGTTAGGCATTGTGTGCCACGGTCGCCCAGACACAACTGCAAACCTGCTTGGCCGCTGTCCTTAAAGGACACCCGGGAAAACCGTGGGGGCAGACAGGTTCTCGGATGAAGAGCATGTCAGGTGGCCGAAACCATAAGAGAGAGCGTTGTGAAGACATTAGGGGCAGGTTCACGGAGAGCTAGTGTTGAGGCTGAAGGTGGAACCTGGGAAACGTTCTCCTCTTCTTCCCCAGCCATCTATGAAATGAAGCTGCTCTTAGGCCTGGACTGGCAACCTTCCAGAAGTGGTAGCCTGGGTCTCTTTTCAGCCCTATGTGGGATGTCATGTGCTATTAATACATTTCTGTTTTGATATATCACTGTGTACCTGAACTCTGTAGTGAATGAAGCAAAAATTCCCCTTTGCCTAAAAAATGGCGCTTAAGGGGCTTTGTATAAAGCTAAAGTGTGAGTCTGTATGGCATTTGACCCCACACTCCCCCATGTGGATCTTGGAAGAGAAGGCATGCCAAGGCTGTGCCCTTCTACCGCCACCCTGACAAAATCCAGCTGCTTCTCTTCAAAAAATGCTACCACATTCTCTGTTCTAATTTACTTAAAAATAACAAGTAATTAATTAAAATGCTCACTGTGGCTCAGCTTTTAACATTAGCAGTTAAGCTCCGTGAAAATCACATTTCCCAGAAGCCTCTGGAATACAGCTTCTTAGGGCTCCCGACTTAGCATGGCTGAGAGCATTGTTGGGGTGGCACCTTCCTCTCAGCCTTCTCATTTAAGGCACCTGAATTGGAAATGTCTCTGCTCACCTCAGAAGGATGCTGGGGGAAGGAGGCTCTCCTTCCCCCGGGAGAAGAGGTGACTACCTTCCCTAAGAGGAGAGCTGGTCAGGAGGCCGAGGTGGGGGGCCCAGACATGTCTGCTCCCCTACTCTGCTCCTCAATGGCAGAGACTACTGTGGAGGTTTGCTTTCTTTTTCTTTTTCTTTATTTCTGGCCTGCTGGTACCTGCATGATACATGCTCTGGAGATCCAAATGTTCCCTCAGACAAACCATTCTAAAATGGAAGAGTGGGGAATGGCTGTTAGTGAGCCTGGCTGCAGCTTGGTCAGCCACAGTTGCCCACCAGCCTTTTCAATACTTAAGCTAGTACAGTGGGGTGGTGGTGGTGGTGGTGGCACACGCCTTTAATCCCAGCACTCAGGAAGAGGCAGGCAGATCTCTGACCTCGAGGCCAGCGTTGTCTACAGAGTGAGGCCAGGACGGCCAGGGCTACACAGAGAAACCTGGTCTTGAGAAACCAGTAAATAAATAAAACACAAATAATAAAAACAAAGCTGGTACAGTGCTCCTAGAGCCCAGCCCACCTCTCCTCTGTGCTGTCCTGTCTTGTTACAGTTTAGTTAGAATAGGGGTAATGAAGGGGCTGGGGGTGAATATCTTCGCTTGGAGCCTGGAGAGGAGAGCAGAGCAAGAAGGCTTGCTGGTAGAGGCCCATTTCCAGCTAGCATGCCTGGGAGCAGACCTTTCTGTGCTGATGCTGGTAGAGGCCGTCAGCTAGTATGGCTGGGGGAGCAGACCCTTCTGGTGCTGATGCTGGTAGAGGCCCATTTCCAGCTAGCATGGCTGGGGGAGCAGACCCTTCTGGGTGCTGATGCTGGGTAGAGGCCCGTTTCCAGCTAGCATGGCTGGGGGAGCAGACCCTTCTGGGTGCTGATGCTGGGTAGAGGCCCGTTTCCAGCTAGCATGGCTGGGGGAGCAGACCCTAGTGGGTGCTGAGGCATCCTGGGCTTTGGTGGGTTCTCTCCTGTCCACCCATTCCTTCTGATCACTGGATTTAGTTCCTGTTGAGAAGCCACAATGAAAATGTTACTGTTTTGCCTTTAATTCATTTTCTTTCTTAACCTCTGCCTTCTTCTTTCTGGAAATCCTGCTTCCTCCCAATGAGAGTCATCTTCTGGTGGTAATGAGAAAACTTAGGGGCGGTTGTGATGGGTTCCTCGGTTCTATGAAGAAGTCAGTAAAGATATTTTATTAATTAGCCCCTATGTCTAAAGGGCACCCTGAACCTCATTGGATCACCCATGATAAAGATAGGACATCTTTTCATGCTCTCACCAGCTAACTGACAAATTTTATTTAAATATCACTGGGGATGTGGACTAGGAAGGAAAAATAGTTTCTCTGCTAACATTGATTTCACTGCATCTGAACAGGCAGGACACATGAACATGGAGTAGCTGTGGTGAGAGATGGCATAGATGGTTTTGGATACCTTCAGTTATATAACTTCAGGCAATTTATGGAACTGCTCTCTGCCTCAGTTTCCCCATCTAAAACTCATAAAGTTTCTTGGAGGATTTAAAAGGCTAATATTTCTGAGACACATGAAATAATGTTTATCATATATATATATATATATATATATATATAATGTATGTGTGTTTGTGTTTATATAAATGCACATATGTAAACATTTTATCCATAAGCAGCTACATTTATATTCAGTAACTAACAGTGAAGATGTGAAAAAGATCACTTGGGTATAGGTTTCCTCCCAAAAGTCCAAGGCCAAGTTGTGTGTAGTAGGCAGATGGAAACATAAAGCAAAGCAGGTGGCTGACTTGGCTCATCTCCTGGCTACCACACCAGCTTCTTCCTGTACTCATTAACATGGCATTGGCTTGGATCAGATAGGACAAAAGCCAGAGAGATTTCTTTCAGAAGCCAATTTCTTCCAGACACTCTAACAGCTGGGCTCTATCTCTCCATGTTTCAAATCAAGGCAATTTGGAGCCGAGCCTCAAGTGCTCATTGATGTCAGGTAGTAGTGACATCTACTCATCTTATCTGCCATCCCTTCTGGGCATGTCAGGGGTGAGAAGAAGGGTCATCTCTCCAGGAAGTTCCTGTTGGACAGAATTAGTGACAGTCAGTCCTAGGGCAAGTCAGAGACTAGCGCCCCTCCTTAGCCCAATGCTAAGAGTTGTAAGGTGACTGGTGTAGAAAGGCCCTTAGGGTCTGGTCCTACCCTGTTGTTGATGCTATCATAACCCAGAGAGGTGAAGTGACCTGCTCATTTGATGGGAAGGGATGAAACCAGTACCCAGTGTGGTGGTTTGAATGGGCGTGGCCCCCACAGACTCATGCGTTTGAATGCTTGGTCATAGGCCTGGCCCTCTTAGGAGGTGTGGCCTTGTTGGAGTAGGTATAGTCTTGGGAGGAAGTAGGTCACTGGGGGTCAGTTTGAGGTCTCAAAAGCTAAAGTCTTGCCAGTGTGTCTCAGTCTCCTTCTGTTGCCTGGTGATCCAGGATAGAACTCTAAACTCCTTCTCCACAGCATCATGTCTGCCTGCATCCTGCCATGCTTCTTGCCATAATGATAATGGACTGAGCCTCTGAACTGTAATCCATCCCCTATTAAGTGTTTTCCTTGATAAGAGTTGCCCTGGTCATGATGCCTCTTCACAACAATAAAGCCCTAAGGTACCCAGGTTTTCTGATTCATTAGCGGAGACTCATTCCACCAAACCACACTCCAACATGTTGCGTCTGCCCTAGCTGGAAGCTGGTGTGGGTTGACCCTGCATTCTTCTGGACCAGGAGAGTCATGTGACGGCCAAACATGATTCTACATATAGTAACATGGCTGTAGGTACTTGGCTTCATGCCAGGCCCCTGGGGGACAATATGGCTTTCTCTGCAAAAGTTTTGAGGAGACTTAAGAATGAAGGACCAGAAAAAGCAAGAGGTTTCAGTGACATAAAAGGTCTGCAAGAAGCTGTCATTTCAAGCACTGTTCCTCTTAAGAAACCCAGACAGGATTGCCTCCTGCCCCAAGATTCCCAGTTAGCTTCATGGACCACTGTCGTCAGAAGGAGGAGAAGAGAGAAGCAGGCAGGAAGATGGCATGCTCTAAGCGGCTCGTGGAAGCTCACGGATCACAGTTTGAGAATGTTCCTTTCTGCACAGCTGTAGCTGCCACTCTGTTCCATGGAGAAGCCAATTGGATCCCACGAATTCTCAGCTCCAAACCGAGGCCCAGATGGATAAGAAGCTGCAAAGATTCGCATGGAGAGAAATACGCGGCGCTGCACTCTTAATTCGTTTCCTTTCCAGAACGCTTCTCCCCGCTCCGTGTGATTGCTCATACCAGATCTTCCTTCCCAATTCATGAAATGGGCAAGGTCAGGTGGGCAAAGCAGACTGCACCACCGGCTGCCTCTCCTGCAGGACTTGTGTTTTCAAATGAGTGTGGCGGAAGACAATGAAACGGATGATTCCCAGCTCTTTCTGCAGTGAAATAGTTGGAGGCTGAATGCCAAAGTCAAACGTTTGTCATATGCTTGAGACTTTCAGATTAAATAATTTAATTCAACATAGGATTGCCTCATGAATGTAAAAGTAATTCACTGTATATATTAATATATGAATCATGGATTTATTATGTATATATTAATATATTCATTGCATATACTTGTACATATACATATAAATACGCATTTGTGTATAAAATCTGGCATCAATCCCAAGAAATACAGAAGTCATAGTAACTTAGTAACTGAGGCTGAACTTCAATGGCTATTCCTGAATTCACCACTGAAACAGACCATAGAATGGCTTCCTCATGAGAAAGGGCAGTGGTTGGTGGTGTTTTAGTCAAAAGAAAAGATATGGAGAATGTGCTATATAGATTAAAAGTTATGAACTTCAGCCATTGTTGTCATTTAGTAAATAAGTACAGGCAACCATTAAGGCTGCACCAGTATTCCAGAAGAACTCCAGGGATGAGATGCTCTGTGGCAGCAGGCTCTTCAAGCCCCACCTTGGATGTTTATTTCAAGACTCTTTGTAATCCCCAAAACCTCAAAGCAGCACAAATCCTCATGCGTGGAAGCAGGCTAACTTTGGCAGTACGGTGTAAGCCACTTTCTAGTTAAGATTTTATGGGTCTTGGATACCTGACCCAGTCTATAAAATGCCTGCTGCCTACCAAGCTTGAGGACCTGAGTTTGGATCTCCACCAATCATATAAATACCTGGTGTGGCAGCATACATCTATGGCCATCTGTAGTCCTGGGGAAGCAGAGCCGGGTGGATCTCTGGAGCTCATTGGCTAGCCAACCTACAAAGCTCTAGGTTTAGGGAACCTCTGGCTCAAAAGCCAAGATGGAATGTGATTGAGGAAGACACCTACATCAGCCTCTGGCCTCCACATGCCTGTGCCCATACACACACACACACACACACACACACACACACACACACACACACACACACACACACTGATTTAGATATGAATACTGAATGCTGACAAAATCCCATTCAGTGGCTGAAGGTGCAGTTAAGGTAATTTGCAGGGGAAATGCCTGTGTATATGTTAGAATATCTGCAACCTCTGGAGGAGGATAGAGTGGCTGGGAGGAATAGGAACATCAGGCAGGGAGGCACTTGAGACATCTATTCAAGCAGTATATATATCCCTAAATTCATTTTAACTTTTCCCTCAGTCACTTTATAATTAAGAAAAAAATGAGCTAAAAGTAAGATTTTGAGGAAAAAAAAAAAATCCCTGAATCAAACTGTGCAGTGTTTCTCGATGCTTCTCTTCAGGCTGGTTCCTTTTGTTTTCCTGATGGAGCCCACTGGCAAGGCAAATGTCTTCATAAAACCCAGTGTTGTCACGTGACCCCACAAGAGCCGGTGACCTCTGGGAGTTCAAAGACAAATTCAATTCCAAGCCTGTGGAATTTGGGACCTCTGGTCGGGAAGTCTGCACAGAACAGAGCATCCTGGGTTTCTTTCCCTGCTTTCTGTCGAGAGCAGTGACTCTCGGCTGGCATTTACCCGGGCCGAGGCCACGGGAGAATGAAGCTGCTGACGGAGAAGAAAAGCAGCGGCTACAGTTCTTGCCTGTCCTTAAGAACCATTTTTCTTCCGCCTCACTTAAAGCTTTCCATTTCTAATATTATACCTTACATATAGAAAGCAATTTTAACTTCTCTAAGCTTTTTCACATGTATTATTATCGCTCTTCAAAATAATCCTGCAGAGAAGGTATTATTCTGATGCCGAATTTCTGAAAAAAAAATAAAAATGCTTTCTGAAACTCAAGGTACCAATTGAATCACAAGTAGGTACAGTTCAGGCATGGGTGTGTGAATGCCTACACACACACACACACACACACACACACACACACACACACACACACGCGCGCGCACTAAAGACAGACACAGAAAGACACAAAGAGACAGAGATGGAGAGAAACAGAGTGACAGATAAACTGAGATTCACAAACAGCTGTGCAACAATATCATAATTTAAGTGGCATACCAGAGTCTGGGTAGACCAGGTACGCCTATACTTTATTTTCCTCCAAGTTTCGAGGTCTATATTTCATGTAATCGTCCACAGACCGAAATTCCCTGTTCATAACCCAGAAGGACTCAACTCTACCACCTGTTCCTTGAGAATCCAGCTAGACACAAACTAAAGACAGGAGGCAGTTTCTGGAACTGGTTGTTGAGTTCCCTGTTTGAGATGGTGGAGGCCTCAGGAGTTCAGAAGAGCTGTGGGTTAGCTTGTGTAGGGTACACTGGAGGGACAGCCCCTGGAGATATTCAGTATGTGGGCAGGACCTTACAGGATAACTTCAAAGACTCTGTGTTAACTGAGTGGCATATAAAACGTCTGAATTGGGACAATGACACTTTGACCTTGGTTGTTTCTCATTATAAAGAAATGTGTAGACCATCCCTCTACCTTTGCTCAGCCCGTTAGATGTTTTTAAAGTTTCCAGAGGCTCTGACTTTAGCATGGATGCTACCAAGGCCAGGGACTTTATAACACCGTCTGTGCATGTTGAGCAGGCAGGAACACAGACAACACAGATGAGAGACACAAGAGGGACAAGGACCCTCAGCACCCCAAGCTGCTATTACTTCATATGGGCCCATGTGGATGTCTGTTTTAGCTCTGAGATGGCCTTGAAGTCTGGAAACAGACATTCGTGGTGTGTGTATGTGTGTGTGTTATGTGTTGTGTGTGTGTGTTGTGTGTGTGTGTATGTGTGTGTGTGTGTGTGTGTGTGTGTGTGTGTGTGTAGGTACACATGCATGCATGCATGTGTGTGGACACCTGAGGAGAATCTCAGATGTCATTCTCCGGAATGCATTCTACCTCCTTTGAGACCTCTCATTGATGAGTCCCAGAGATCATCCATTTAGCTAGACTGGCAGACCACAGAGCTCCAGGGATCCTCCTGTTTCCAATTCCCCAGTGCCTGAACCACAAGCTTGTGCCACCGTGCCCCATATGTTAATGTGAGTTCTGGGTGTTGAACTCAAATCCTCATAATCACAAGGCAAGAGTTTTACCAGCTGAGTCATTGGCCCGCCCAGACAGTCTTGTTTTACTACATTGTTTTACAAATGAAAATGTAATTCCGTTAAACCAATTATTGTCTATGTACCTGCTGCATCAGTTTGCTAGCACTGATGCAAGCGGGTGAAGTGGCTTTACCAATAGAAATTTATTTTCATTGTTCTAGAGGCTGAAAGTTCAAGACCAAGGAGTCAGCGGTGTGAACTGCTGTTGCACTGTGTCATTTGGTGAATAACCACAAGGGGAAAGTCAACACGTGTTCACTACAAACAGGATCCTCCCCCGCCCACACACACACCTTACAGAAATAGAGAATTTCATACAATGAGTTTTGACCATATTCATTCCATCCTCCAACTTCTCCTAAATTCACCCCCCTTTCCTTACCCACCCAACTTTATGTCTTCTTTTTCTTACCCATCAAGTCCAAACTTTGTGTTGCCCATGTATTCACGGATGTGTGGCTTTCCATGAGAGTGCGGTTGGTAGATCTACCATTTGGTCTGGCTTGGACTTGTCTGGTTCTTGTGCATGCTGTCATAACCTCTGTGAATTCCTGTGGGCAGCTTTCCTGTTGTGTCCAGAGGACACTGTTTCTTGTAGTCATTCACAACCTCTGGCTCTTTATAGTATCCACGCCCTCTGGCTTCACAGTGATCCCTAAGCCTTGAGAAGAGAGGATCAGTACAGATGTTACTTAAGGCTGAGCATTCTGCATTCTCTTATTCTCTGCCCCTTGGATATTTGTGGGTCTTTGAGGTAATCAATATCTAGTGTAAATGGAAGCTCCTGTGGAGAGGATTGTGATATGCACTAATCTATGGGTATAACAATGAGTCATTAGGAGCCAGTTTACAACTGTGTCCGCTTAGCAGAATAACAGTAGATTCTCCCTTAGGACCTATGACCTCTCTAGCTATACATCTTGACCCAACAATAGTATCAGATATGGGTTTCATTGTAGAGCAGGACTTAAATCCTGTTACTCCTATGATGTTTGGTTACTCCTATGATGTTTAAGCCACTATTGCCTTGGTGGGCATGTCTTGGCAGGCCAGTCATACAAAGTATTTTTTCAAACATTTTGGCCCATGGTTGGTGATACCCACAGGTGTCCAACTTATGGCTTTGGAAAGGCCACCCAGGGTCTGGAGCAATAGCTTAGTTCAAAGTGCTTACTGCCTCTGCAGGTTACCCAGGTTTGGTTCTCAATACCCGTGTGGCAGCTCACAAGCACCTATCACTCCAGTTCTAGAGGATCTTATTCCCAATTTGGGCTCTGCCAGTACCAGGCACATGGTGTACACATATATACATGCAGGAAAAATAACATTTATATACATAAAATAAAAATTTAAAAACTAAATGGCCAACTCCATTCTCTTTAGCATTGATGCCAATTTATAAATGGCCCAGTCATTAGAGCTTCTTGACTTGGAATGGTGCGTTACTGTAGCATATATACACTGGGGTACAGGATAGCCTTGTAATATAAAGATATAGCCTCAGGAATTTAAAAAAAATCCCTTCTACCCTGGGCTTGTGGTTTCTGGGTTCTACTCCTGGCAGTGTCTCAACCTGGAAGATTTTCACAGCTTGCAGAAAAAGGCAATGCAGAGCCCCATCCCTTGTAACCTGCTCACTTTCCACACACATCCAACATCTTGCCTCATCCCAGCAAATCCCAAAGGCACTTTGATGTAGAACCCTGTGACCTGCCTGTTGATGGCTGATGATGCAATGGTGTATAATTCAACAGGTAATTTATATTCTGTGCAGGTCTGAACATAGCTATAAAATGTTCTCGAGAGCTGAATGCTGCTGGGGCATTTAATCTAAGTGAAGGAAGGATTTAGTGTACATCAACTCTCTGGGATGAATGCTGGAGGAGGGATCCCCCCCCCCCCCCCCGTCTGCTGATTTGCACCTCTAAGATTTTAATGATCGGATGGGGACTGAAGGATGATCTTAGGGAAGAGGGTGCTCCTCAGACACCCCAGTATGCATGCCTACAAGGACATTTCCACAGCAACCTGAGGGCTTCTGGTCAGAACAGAGACCCCTCTCGCCACGTAGCAACAAAGGAACCAGCCAGGGCTGGGGACACAAAGACGTCATCTCTCATTCCTGGGAGCAGGAAATGTCACACAGATGGATCTCTAGCTCTAGAAAGCTGGAGAAATTGTGTGCCAGTGAGGTTTTTGGGCACATCTTGGCCACACAAGAAATAGATATTTGGGGAAATGCCCATGCACACAATATGTAACTGATCTGGATTCTTGTGAGAACCCTCACACGGGCCTTGGTTTCCTAGGAGATGGCTTCTTGAATTAGTAAGAGCATTCCCGCTCCCTCGTGCCTCGCCTGAGGCCTACAGTTTGATGTTATTTCTCTATAGGGTCCACTGCTGTGGCATGACCGCCATGGCTTCTCTGAGCATCACTAAGGGGTGTGGAAACACTCCTGCTACCCTCCCCTTCCTTCACAGGCTAGCACAGCAGCGACCGAACAGGTGACATCATCGTGTTGGTCTTATGCACCTGCAGTGAGTGCTCAGAGGGCGCCGAGGGAGGAGTTAACTCTGTGGCTGTGAATACCAGCTTGAAAAGAGTCGCTCGTGCTCACTATATTACAGTAGTACCTGGATGGGATGGAAGTACTCCCTGGGCTGCTGATCTAGTGCTCCTGGTGACAAAAGAATTAGCTGTCCCTGAACAATGCTGGCCTGGCCTGGCATTTCTTAACATTGGTAACACATCCCACAGATCTCTATTTCTATGTTGTCCTGACCGAGGCATGATACTCAGTCTGACTTAGATGCAACACTCCCATGATGCTGTCACTGTGGTCTTTCTTGACCCCAGATTAGACAGTAAGCCCTACCTTGGGAAGTTCTGTAGGAAGGGCAGTTGGGCTTCTTAGGGCTTCCCAGTGTGCTGACTGAACATCTCACATTCCAGACACTCCCTCCCGTTACCTAGGTGACCTGGGATGCTTCACTACCCTCTACTACGTGAAGTAAGGCCTTGAAGGAGCAAAAGAAGCCAGAGGCTTAAGGGAATGTTGATTGGGTTATGAGTGTCTTAGTCCATTTTTTGTTGTTGTTGTTGTTTGTTTTAAAAGAATACAGTCCTGGCAATGGTAGTTAATCATTGTTGTTGGTTGTTTTTATAATCTTTACTCTTTGGGGGGCCTGATACCCAGCTCCCAAATAAATCCATACATGGAGTCTTATTCTTTCTTATGAATGCCTGGCCTTAGCTTGGCTTGTTTCTAGACAGCTTTTCCTAACTAAAATTATCCCATCTATCTTTCATCTCGGGGCTTTTACCTTTCTCTTACTTCTGTATATCTTTTCTTTCCTTCTTATTCTTATTCTTTCCTGTCTGGCGTGGGGCTAGGTGGCTGGCCCCTTCTTTTCTTGCTCCTTGATATTTTGATCCGCCTCTCCTCCTATTTATTCTCTCTGCCTGCCAGCCCCACCTATTCTTTCTCCTGCCTTGCTATTGGCCATCAGGTGTTTTAGGCAGGCAAAGTAACACAGCTTCACAGAGCTAAACAAATGCAACATAAAAGAATGCAACACATGCCGGGCGGTGGTGGCGCACGCCTTTAATCCCAGCACTCGGGAAGCAGAGCCAGGCGGATCTCTGTGAGTTCGAGGCCAGCTGGGCTACAAGTGATTCCAGAAAGGCGCAAAGCTACACAGAGAAACCCTGTCTCAAAAAAAAAAAAAAAAAAGAATGCAACACATCTTTGTATCATTAAAACAAATGTTCCCCCAGCACAAACAAATGTAACACATCTTAAATTAATATTCCACAACAATCATGATTGTTGTCAGCTTGATGGAATTTACAAGTATCATGTAACAAACCTCTGGGAATGCCTGTGAGGAACTTTCCAGATTGAGTTGTGGTGGGAAGACACACTTTTAGTGTCGGCAGCATTGGTCTATGAACTGGGATCCTTGACTGGATAAAATAAAAGCAAGTTGAGTGCCAGCATATCTCTCCCTCCCCCTCCCCTCCCCTCCCCTCCCCTCCCCCCCACTTCTTGACTAAGGGCACAGTGTGACTGACTGCCTCCCGCTCCTCCCACCACGCCCACCCTGCCGTGATGGACGGAAGTCCAAACTATAAGCCCAAATAAACCCTTCCTTCCTTCAGTTGTTTTCGCCAGCTAGTCTGTTGCGTCAGTGAGGAAAGGTAACTAAAACAGCTTCGTGTTGACTTTGTAGTCAGCAATAGGCCAGATCCATGACGGTGGTGCTAAACGATCACCATGACACTGAGAAATACCTCACCTATCCCCATGTGGTATTCTTGCAGTTACTGTTGCATAATGGTGAATTTCTCAGGGTTTATGTACACCATAAAGTGACATACAACTGCCTCAGACCGGGTGTTTGTTTGGCTCATAGTTCTAGAGGCTGCCAAGTCCAAAACCATGACACCAGTCTCTGGTGAGGGCTTTTTTTTTCTTCATCACGGGGCAGGAGGGCATCATGTGGCCAGAGCAAGGGTGTTTGCTCAAGTTACTTTTCTCTTCTTTGTTAAAAATAGTTTTTTGAACATTTTGTTTTTATGTGTATAGATGTTTTGCCTGCATGTATGCCTGTGCACCAAGTACATGCAGTACCCACAGAGGCCAGAAGAGGGCACCAGATTATTTGGGACTAGAGTTACAGAAGGTTCTGAGCTGCCACGTGGATGCTGGGAACCGAAGACCACTCACTCCTCTGGAAGAGTAACCAGGTGCTGTTAACTGCTGAGCCAACTCTCCAGCTTCTTCCTGTCACGAGAACACCACTCATTTCATGCCAATTACTCTGCCACCTTTCTACACCACCCACTTACATATGAATTTAGGGATTCGGTTCGCAACAGACGAGTTATTGGTGAAAATATGCACAGGATAGCATAAGGGTAGCACTGAACTCTTTGCCCAGAGAACACCTGTGACATGCCATTTGCCTGGGATGGGACAGTTAAGAAGGACACTTACTTTCCCTGGGCATACATGGGGCAATTCCTGGTCAGAGAAGAGCAGTCACTGGCCGAGTGCTCAAGAGGAAAAGCAGGAACCTGCAGCTCCAAAACAACAAATGGAGGCTGAGGATCACCTGGAAGGCTGGAGGAGCTAGCCAGGAAAGTACAAGGCAGCCTGGCTTCAGGGCAGCCTGGAACCCCAGAGATAGCCAAACAGAGAAGGCTGTCAGACAGCCAAGAAATTACAACTAGCAAGAGAAAAAAAAAACAAAAAACTAGACTCTGGTATTTGGCAACCAGAGAAACATTAATTAGAGATGGCAGTGACATGGAGGAGGTGGAGGGGAAGCTGTGTTTGGAGTTGGAAGTCTGGTCAGTTTCCTCTCCTTTGCCCTGGTTGGACTAAAGGGCACCGGTTGGTTAGAGCAACCATCTCAGAACCCTGAGATAGCGCCATTCTTGCCACCAGGTGTTGACAGGACTCAGAGACAGGAGCGTGGGGAACAGGGCGGAAAGGTGCTACGTGACATTAGATGTGTGATTTCTGGAAGGGCCTGAGTAGATAGCCCCAGAAGGAGGTGCGAGCTGTGGGAGAGCCATCCAAGGAGGCTCACATGCACAGCCAGCTGCTGTTGGGAGCTGCAGCTTCCTGCTTGCGGATGGAGTTTACAAATAGGGACATTAGACAGTATGGGTCTGCAGGGTGGCACTGCCTGTGAGCCAGCACGTCTTGTTAGTGCAAGTTCTCTTCGCCTGTAGCTTCTTGGAATGACACCATATCTGCTTCTAACTGGACTCCTGAACTCTGAGCCCAGGCCAGCAAGACTCCTGGCACTAAGAGGCCAATTAGTTTTTATTTCTCATTCCTACCAGCTGGGACTGGCTGGCTGTGGCTGGCTGCCTGGAGACTGTGTTGAGAAGTCGGAGGCTTCTTGCAGGGCCAGCAGGCAGGAGGGTTGGGACTCTGAGCCATTTCTGCCAAAGGTATGGGCTTGTCATTAGCAGAGAAGCCACTGGATCTTGCTATCCAGAGGATGATCCATGCAGTGGCACACCTCAAGCATGTCAGTGGTCTCCAAATGGTGTAAGTCTCAGGGACGCTTTCTCCCGGTGAAATTCCTCCTGGAAACAGATCAAAGCAGAGCTGTTTTGCTCAAAAAGGGGAGAGAGAGCTGGGAGTCTCTCGCGCTTCTCCCCTCTTTCCTAGTGGCAGATCTAGAAACATCTCCACATGAAACTATTTTCAAACCACTGGGGAGGGTGCTGCTTTACAAGAAGCCAAGGAAGATCTCTCTGAGGATGGCATTTGAATTGAGAGCCAGGAGCTCAAGGCCGTTTTGGACAAGAGAAGGGGTACAAAGGCCGGGTTGTGGAGCCTGCTTCTCTAGTTTAATATCTCAGAGAGGAGCCAGAGTGTCTGGCTGTGTGATCAAGCTAAGACATTCGCTCTGATAGGTGGACAGCATCCACTCAGGATTCTCCTTGTGGAGAAGGTGAGAAGTTTAGATTGCTACAAGCGATTGGGGGTTCCACAGCAGGATAGAACAATCATTTGGCTGGAGTTTAACATTTTCACAGGCTCTTCTATGGAGCAAAAGTAGAAGTCAAAACACTAGGGGTCTATTAGGGTAGTTGATGTAACATGGAAACTAGGCTTGGGTTGTAGCAGTGAACGCCTTGCTACTGAGAGATGGGGCAGGTGTCTAGCATGCTGCTCCATACCAGGCATGGAGCCCCGGGAACAGGGGCCCTGGCCAGGCTTGTCCCCCTGCTTCCCAATGAAGCGCTCCTCATCCAGCACTACTGTCTATAACGAAGCTGCTCCGACCCCCCCCCCCCCGCCCTGCATGTTTACTAGTCACTAGGGACTGCTACACCAGGGGGACTTAGAGTCTCCGCTTTAGCTCCCCGATTTCTCAGATGGAGGAAGCAAAGGCTCAGAGCTGATGATAATAAACCCATGTTTATTATCCTAATCCCCCGTCCGATGTTCTCTTTGTCTTTTTCTCCACTTTTCATTTATGCATGGCTTATATTCCCTACTACATCCTAAGCTGCTTTTTTCCTGCTTTTTATTTTAGTTTTAATTAAAGATTCTTTAGAGCAGGGGTCCTATCTTATCCCCCCCCTTCTCTCACCAACATCTATCACAATGATTAGTTCGACCAAAAGTTGAACAAATGTTTGTGGATTGGTTGTTCTGGCTCTACCAAACCCACTGCCAAGGAACTACCGCCACTTCACCCATCATGGCAGATCGACTGCTCCCCCTAGACCTGGTGCTGCTTACACCGCTTCCCCCTACCACTCCCTACGCTGTCGCTTCTGTGCTCCTCAGGTTACGCTCGCAGGCACTAGGTGTTAGCAATGGAGAGCAGGCTCCCCACCAAGGGAGGATGGCTTGAGGGTAGGGGTCTTGTCCTTCAACTGTTTTACTCCAACCCCGGCTACTGCTAGGTCACTGCTGAAATCCCAGTCACCTTTCTTGCCTCCCCACTTGCCTCTCAGTAAGTGCTCACGGGGAGCAGAATGACTAGTCTGCAGGCATGACCTCAGAGGCTGAGGCCGGCTACTCCATTTTCCCTGTAGAGTGAGCTGAGTACGGACTCATTTCTGAGGCCTCCCTGTGGGTCCCAGCAGTTTCCTCCCCGTCCCCGTGTGGATCTTCTCTCCCAGCCAAAGTCCCTGCATTTGTTTAGTGGAGGGGGTGATGAAGCTGTTGAGATAAGATAGCTGTGTTTCCTAGAGTTTATATAAAGTCCTATGTGACCCGAGACTGCCAGAGCTTCTGTTCATAAGATGCTGACTCGGTCCACATCCCCATCTCAGAATTTACCAATCCTGGTCTAGAGCCATGATGCTCAGTGCCCAGAACAACCCAAAGGCAGCTCAGATTTGAACTTACCCCACTGTCGGATGATACTATGTAAGTACTTGAGCATGTGTGTGCATACATAAGTGCATGCGCTCATTCTAGTCTGTCTTAGTTACCTCCCTATTGCTTGATCGACTAGGCAACTTACAGGAGGGAGGATTTATTTGGGCTTAAGTGTCCAGAGGGATGAGAGTCCATCACCATCACTGTGGAGAAGCATGGCAGAGCAGGCTGGCATGACAGCTGGAGCAGCAAGCTGAGAGTCCAAATCTTAAACTACAAGCAGAGAGAGAGAGAGAGAGAGAGAGAGAGAGAGCTGAGTGTCACGTGGCTTTTAAACCTTAGAGCCCACCTCCAGTGACATATTCCCTCCAGCAAGATCACATCTCCTAAACCTCCCCAAACAGCACCACCAGCTGCCAAGCAAGCATACAAGCACCTGAGCCTATGGGGGACATTCTCATTCAAAACAGCCCATGTCCTAAGTCTACATTTTAGAAAATTCTACAAATTGCACACTGACAGATGGGCTTCTAGGTCAGCAACAGAAAGATTCTCCACGCAGGCAGGTTTGATTTGTTGGAATTTAGAGTGTGTAACACTTATGTCAAGACACAGCTATCTTTCCTCTGCTTCTGAACAAGAGGTTGTGATCTGGAAAGTCTATCTATTGAGACTTCATCATCTTAAGAACCATCAGAGAGTCTCCTCTGAGCCCTAGGACCCAGGACCAGTGAGCCAGGGTGCTTCTTCCTGACTCCTGTAAGTCTGGGGCTACTATTCTCATTAGTGAGGCTTATATGTACTGTTGCTGTTGCCATGGACATGAATGCATGAACTCATAGCCTGGCATACACATACACATGTGAACTGCAAATACATGTATGCACGTGTGCACACATATATTGATGTGAGCATTCATAAGCACATACATACACTTGTACATATATTCACAGTGTGGTACATACACATGTATTTAGTCATATGGCACTTGTGCCCAAGTTGTCCTGATGCCTTTCCATCGTCTCTACAAACAATCATTTCTTCTCTTTTACTGAAGAAAATGTTTTCATACAATATATTCTGATCACAGTTTCCCCCTAACTCCTCCCAGATCCTCCCCACCTTCCCACTCACCCAACTCCATACTTTTTCTTTCTCTCTCCTTAGAAAACAAACAGGATAAAAAGAAAAATCACAAGAAACACACACAGACACATAAAAATAAAACCCATAAAAATACAAGATCAGATCATTCTTGAAGCAGGCATGGACTGATCTATTAGTTGGACTTCCTGGCTCTGCTCCCACCTCCCAGACAACCCATACCTTCTGTAATGATCACAGCTTTCTCCTGGCTGCCTCCGTATGCTCAGGAGCCCTCTGAACTTCTCAGTGGTCCTTGGAAACACATATTGGAGTCAATAGGGGGCCTCTTAGAAAGAACAAGCTTCTCAACTCAGGAGCTGCATTCACAATGTATTCGAGCTCCTGTGGACCCCTTCTCTAGCCACTTTTTTTTTCTTTTCTTTTTTTTTTTTTTTTTTTTTTTTTTTGTTTTTTCGAGACAGGGTTTCTCTGTGTAGCTTTGCGCCTTTTCTGGAACTCACTCTGTAGACCAGGCTGGCCTCAAACTCACAACGATCCGCCTGCCTCTGCCTCCCGAGTTATCACAGAAACAACTTCAGACCTTGGTCTTCATTCCCAAGTGAGAAGTCAATAGATCCAAAGTATGAATACTTTTAACAACCCTTCTCTGGAAAGCAATACCAGCCTACATTTTTCCACAGAGCTATTAGATGGCCCATATTTCAGTGCCTTTATTAGTTTTGGAGAGGATCAAAACCAACCAGCCAACAAAAACAAAACAAAACAAACAAAAAACCAAAAACACAAGACAGAGGGTGAGGAGATAGCTTGGCCAGTGAAACGCTTACTACATAAGCATGAAGACCTGCATTCCACCCCAGGACCCAGGTAAGAAAGCCAGGCCCAGTGCTCACACTGTGGTGGCAGCACTGGGGAGGTGGCACTTGTGCCCAAGTTGTCCTGGCAGACACCTGTGGCCAGATAACCTTGCGTATGCAGCACACACCAGGTCGGTGAAAGATCCCACATGAAAGAAAGGCCAATGGCACCTGAGGACAGACACCCAAGGTTGACCTCTGGCCTCCAAATGCTCATACACATATACCTGAAAACACATGTTCAACACATGCACAGACATGGGGACCGAGGGAGGTAGGGAGGGAGAGAGAGAGAGAGAGAGAGAGAGAGAGAGAGAGAAAGAGAGAGAGAGAACCCAAAAATCCAGAACAAAATTTGGCTAACTTTGTGCTTTGAATTTTCTTTTTCCCTTCTTTTTTTTTTTTAAGATTGACATTTATTTTTTGTTATTTATTTGTGTGAGTGTTGGGGGATAGATGCACCTGAGTGCTGTACCCTAGGAGGCTGGAGACCAGAGTGCTAGGATCCCCTGAAACTGAAATTACAGGCAGTTGTGAGGTGCCATGTGGGTGCTGGAAATCAAACCTGGGTCCTCTGGAAGAGCAGTCAGTGCTCTTAACCGCTGAGCCATCTCTCTAACCCCTATGCTTTGAATTTTCAATTCTTGGATTATGAATAACATTGAGCACATTTTGTCTTCACTGCCTATTCATATTTCTTCCTTCCTCTATGATCTGAACTTTGACTGGCTACACTTATTTCTCCTTCAGTATAATCCTTTGTCCTAACAAGCATGGACAAATCATCTGTCCTATGTGTATCATGGTAGAACACAGAAAGCACCTGGAATTTGGGTGGACAATTGGCCATGGATAGGAAGGAGCCAGCTGCCTGGTGCCAGTCTTCAGTAATACAATGGAGCTGGAGACAGTGGTACACACATGTAATCCTAGCTCCTCAGGAGGCTGAGGCAGGAGGATCACAGAATGAAGACCTGACTGAGCTACAAAATGAGTTCAGGTCCAGCCTGGGAATCTTAGCAAGTCTAAAAACAAATAAATAATAAATAAACATAATAGAAGAGCTTGGATATAGCCTAGTGGTAGAGTACTTCCCTTGTATGCATGAAGCCCTAAGTTAACATCCGGTAATCAACCCCCCTCCCCAAAAAAGAAGTAAAAGCACCATGGGTAAGACTATAAGCTGAAATCTAGCCACCTGAGATTGCATCCTGGCTTCCCACCTACCTGCTGTGTGAGTGATGTTAGGCACGTGACGTAACCTCTTGGGGCCTCAATACCCTAGTTGGTGAGATAGAGATGAAAATACGATCTGTGTAATAGGGCTGTGTAAGTAGGGGTGGAGGGGGCTGTGAGCCCCCCCCCCCCCTCTTGCTGGAATGTTTGCCTTGCTTGGTCTTGTGCAGGTGACCATAGCTGCTGTGAGTTCATGAGTCCTGGCATGTCCAGGACTCCCCCGTGAATGCTCCAGTCCTCTCTGAATTCTGGCTCTTCGACTCTTTCCACCCATCTTCCCACACAACACAATGTGATGGTGTACATGTCCCATTTGTGGCAGAGAATGCCACTGACACTGACTCTCTGCATTTCAATTAGTCACACAACACTTCTCCATTACTGAGTATGACTGCAGCTACTGTGGCCATTTAATGGTCATAAACTTATGAACTTCCTTGTCCTATCCTGCATTTCTTCCCTTGTTCTCCAGGAACCTTCTGGAAGACATAAGATGTGATAGTAAAGAAACCCAGCAGTTACCAAATTTTTCATGATGGCTAGAAAACATAGCACACTGCTTCTCCTGTCCCTTCCCTGGGAAAGAAGTTTATCTCACCTGTTAATAGGCTGTGTGAAGAATATATTTTAGAGAGAGAACCCTAATATCAAGTAGATTTTGTTAAATTTTCTCATTGAAGCGTGTTGGCTATGTTAAGTGATGTCTGCGTGGACAGGGAGACTGAGAAGGCATACGTGTGGGTCCCATGGTTTTGACTTAACCACCACCCATAATGTAAAGGAGTATCTTAGAGGGCCAGCTAGTTTTCCATGGAACATTTTCCAGAAGTGTTGCCTTACAGAAAATGGAAAAGTTTTTCAAGAGTCAGGTAACTGAGTCAGGCTTTTTTTCTTTTTAATGGCCAGAGTTTTTGGTGACTAGATTAAAGAAAGAATATTTAAATTTGTATAAGATATTATATATATATGAAAGAAAACAGATGTTTTTAATTGCTCTACCAAATGGGATGGTTTGTGTTTCCAATGAAAGAAGCATATTTTAAATACTTTATAAAAAATTAAATATCCCACCCTATATAAATCTCTAATGAGATACTCATTTGGGGGATTTTATCAAAGAGGAGACTTCCTGAGTTTGTCCAAGATAGGTAAGAATTGGAGAACCCAGAAGCAGTGGGTCTTTAATGGTGCCCTCCTCCCATGAACTTCTTTTGATGGTAACCTTGGTGACAGCGGGCTCTTCTCTAAATCGTCTCATCTCTCCCACTTAAAAGAAGTGTGAATGAATGTAACAATCCTAACTTCTCTTCTCTCTTCCTCCCTTCTTCCTTCTCCTTCTCCATCTCCCTGCCCCGTGTTTCCTCCCCTGTTCTCCAGGAACCTTCTGCATCATCTCACTGTGCACCTGTGTGGCTGGGATCAACTTTGAGTTATCACGTTACCCACGCTACCTATATGGACTTCCAGATGACATCAGCCATGGCTATGGATGGTCCATGTTCTGTGCATGGGGGGGCCTGGGCCTCACGCTAATCTCGGGATTCTTCTGTACCTTGGCCCCCTCTGTCCAACCTGTCCCGAGGACCAACTGCCCTAAATCCAGACCAGAAAATGGGACAGTGTGCTAAAAAAAAAAAAAAAAAAACCCATACATATATATATATAAATATATATATAATATACATATATAAAATGAAACTCAATCAAGATGATGCCAGTGCCAAGGTAGAGTTGAGTTGGCTCAGGCACCTGCATCTCATCAGACTTTGTGTTGCCTCATCTCCAAGATGGGAAAAGTGTTCCCATCCTGTGGCTCTCTCATCAGTTCTTGACTTTGGCTTCATGATTTCTTCAAGACAGAGTGAAAGCCACCACCACCTGCGGTAGCATCTTGACCCCTGTCACTCATAAGGATGTGGTGGTGAACTGGAAGGGACAGAGGCAGTGGTCTGAAGCAACACAGATACACAGAAGGAAGAGCTACACTCTAGGCCATCAGGAAAGGCCACCACCACCCCAGCCATCATACCATGGGGAAACTCAGTCCCTTGAGTTCATAGAATGTAACCACATCTTCGAGGCCATTTTCAGAACCACTTCTCTGCTCCTCCTGTTCTGAGCTCCTTCCCAGCCCACCAGCGACACACCAAGAGTGGAAGAGAAAACAGACTGAGAAGGAAGTTTTCTCTTTGTGGCCAAACCGTTGGACAATGTCTTAGAGGTGGGAAGGGGAGAGAACATGCTGAGAGGCAAGATCAGCATCAACAAAAGGACATTTCAGTGGATGCTCGGAAAACCCAGTCTTACCTTCCAGCTGCCTTACACCCAGTTAAACGAGAGGCCACCCTGTCCTCCCCTGCCTGCGCTCTCTGGGCAGATCGAGCCTTCGAGCAATGCTGTGATATGTGTGTGTGCGTGTGTGCATGTGTGCATAGGTTTTGGGTGGTTGCCTTTTTCTTTTCCACTCTTTGAATGGAAATATCATCTTATTCTTCTCTCTCTCTCTCTCTCTCTCTCTCTCTCTCTCTCTCTCTCTCTCTCATTATTATTGTTTTTGACCCATTATGGAGGCCTCGAGATCTGGGAATTATACTGAAGGGCAGGCCTTCATGGGTGCCAATGCAGCAGCTGCAGATCCCTGGAGAGAGACAAAAGTGTGTGTGTGTGTGTGTGTGTGTGTGTGTGTGTGTGTGTGTGTGTGTGCCTGCCCATGCACTTGTGTATATGTATGCACATGTGGTGGATATTTCCTGAATGTGGGGTTTTATTGTTTGTGTTGCACTTTTTTTTTTTTTAATTTCTGGTACAGCTGAAATTCCCAGAGGGCAAAACCAAGAACAAAACCACTGGGCCAGAGAACCCTGTGGTACTTCACAGCATGGTTCTGGAACTCTGCAAGATTTAGTCCACTAATTTTGGAAGTTCAAGACACAGCTGGGCACAAAAGTCCTAAGAGAAGAGGGGGAACATACAGTTCAGGAGAGAGAAGGAATATGGCCTCTGGTTGCTGATGTACAAGTACATATACCAAACAAGACCTTCACTCCCCATTGTGGGGGCTGTCCTTTGTCACCAGACATCTGCTCCTTTTCTAGGGGTGAGCCCTGTACAGATGAAAGGAAATGGGTCACATGCAGAGAGAGCACCTCCATGTCCCATGGGCTCAAGTTTGTATGATATTATGTAAATTAATGGAGAACTCTTGACTCTTTCCTTTCCTATCCCTTTCCTCTTGATCTTCAAGACCATGAATCCCAAAAATAGCTATCTCTCTTAGTGGCTAGCACCCAGACTGAGGTGGGACAAGGCCATCCAGGTGTCTCAGGCTTGCTTGAGCAGATTGGCACTGGGTGCCGGCAAGGGAAGAAGTCAGCCAGAGCTGTGAATGCCACACGGCAGGAGCAGCTCATGGTTACCTTGGGGACCCTGCTGGTGCCAACTGTCCCTGGGGAGGCAAAGAGAGAATCCTGAGCTGGCGCAGCCATGGTCAGCCAGGCAGAAGGGGAGCTGAGCTGCTGCAGAACAGGTCTGCTTTGGGAACTTGCCAACCACTCAGCAGCCTTCCCTCCCCTAAGTGCTCCGCCATAGCTCCTGTTCTCAACCTCTTTTCCTACCGGACTGCTCACCTACTAACAGTTTCCCTGTCCTCCCTCCATCTAACAGGCTGCAGGGCCTGTCCGTCTCATTGGCCTTTGACTCTCCTCTCTCTCTCTCTCTCTCTCTCTCTCTCTCTCTCTCTCTCTCTCTCTCTCTCTCTCTCTCTCTGTGTGTGTGTGTGTATCTATCAGGGTGTGATAGCCAATGGGCTTCAATGTGGGTAATTCTTTGCCTGTGTCTCTCTGGTGCAGTGTGTGTGTGTGTGTGTGTGTGTGTGTGTGTGTGTGTGTACCTATATAGAAGTATGGATGCATTTCTCAAGACTCCCTCACCAGGGCCCTGGTCAGATCCTACAGTAGGTCTTACATGTGAGGACCCTGAGTGCAGGAGTACCAGGTGAACAGGGGGAAGCTGAGGGTCAGGGAATGCTACTGGCTTCCAGCTGAGATTCTAAGCGTTGTTCTTAAGATAAGCAGTGTATTCTAGGATAGGGAAATAATTTTCAGAAAAAAAAAACAACAGTTTTTTTAATTGAGAATTTCCTTTTTCTTTTCCTTTGAAAAGCTAGATTTTTCTCTTAAGGTGAAGGACATACTTGGGATTGGAAAATGAAAGTACCTCAGATTGAGAGGATGTTTGTCTTCCTCCAGGGTATCTTGACCTGAGCAGGGACAAGTCGGTGCCCACGAACATCTACTTGGGGGCACAGAACTTGTCTGTGATGGAATATTAATTCCAGTTGTTTTCCAGTTGCAAAGAGATGGAGGAAGCTAAGCTATCGACGATTTGCTATCGACTAAACTTTTCTTAAGTAAACTTATTTGAACATACGAGTTCACAGACCTCCCATTTATGCCCTGTTTTTTTTTTTAATTCATATTCATCATAAACAGATCATCTGCTCTATCCAATTGCCCAACTCTATGACAAACTTTTAATAAAACTCACTGGCTTCCTTTGAAACATGAGCATTCCTGAAATATTAGATGGACTCCCAGGAAGAAGATAGATTCTCTGGCTCAGTTGATTCAACCCACCATCAGCAGAGCAGGACTTTAGAGTAACCTTCTCGCTCACTCATCAACCAGACAGGTGCAGACACATATATGCTGGTGTCTGTACTACTTAGCAACAAAAACAAGCTCTGGCACCCTCAGGACGGAAGTCTCCATAATGATAGCTGATAGATAGCAATCTCTGTCCAGGTGACCTGATCCTCGCATCACAGGGGATGGACTACTGGTTAAAATAAGCCCCTCTCAGGCAGTTTCTGGAGCTTTCTGGCTGTGAGGTGGCTAGGGAATGAGTACAAGAGAGAGCATAGAAGGAGAAACACTCTAGTTCAGACTCCACTAACTCTAAATCATAGACTCCAACCTTCTGAGGGGACTGAGAGCCAGTGGCCTCTGCAAGGCCCCCAGTGCCTACCCAGGTCAAGTTCAGATTCTTTTAGCTATGTGTCTACAAGGAACATGATTGCACATGCTGTAGGCTTTGTGCAAATGAGCAGTGTGAGAGCAGCTTCGACATTCCCTTGATCTCTCCTAGACTGGAGGTTTGGGAACGTTGGGGGTCTAGCTGTGAGTAAGTACAATTTCTTTTCCTCGTTTGGAAGTTATGGCTCTTTTTCTGCTTTCCTCTGCCTACGGCTTTCCTTATGATCAGTTTGTGACAGTTGCCTTCTGAAGGAGGAGAGGAACTTCAAGCACCCCTCTCCTTGTTCACCATGGCCCAAGGTCTCACAAGGATGTGTGTGGATCACTGACATCCAAATATAAGAAAGAAAATGTCTCTTTCAGCTTCAGTCACCTGGCAGCCTTTCAGCAGCCCTCTTTCTCACCTCTAGAAATCGTGGAAGCATAATTAGACAGCTCCACCAGATCAAGATCAGCCCTCTTTGGCCTCAGGTCCGCGAGTGGAGCCCTAGGCCCTGGCACCATCCTGGTATATTTTCCCTCTGTCCAGGGTTCTATCCAGGTATGTCACTTTTCCGCCATAGGAGAGGGCACCCTGAGACTTTACATCTCCTTGGTCATCCATATACATAGTAAGCGACCTAACAGGAAAAGGCCGCATGTGTCTTCCTGACTTCAGGAAGATGTGCTATTTAGGTCCCCAATGCTGCCCACCTAATAAAATTCGAAATAATGAAGTTAAACTCATGGCTCAGAACATTTGGCTTCAACTGTCTTAGGATGGGAACATCTGTCCACTGACTTTCAGTCATGGAGTGGAAGAAGTGGGGATAAACCCAGACACCCTCTGTCTTTGTTCAGGTGGCCTATCTGTTGCTTCTCCTAGTTCAAGGGAATCTTCTTTTCTGAACATGTCTCTGCTGTGCCTGGGCTGAGTTGCCCCAGAGAGCACATCTATCCCTCCCCAGGGAAAAAGGATGTCAGAAGAACTGGTAACACAGATAGTAACAGGGAAGCACATCTCAGCTGGACCGGCCTGGGTACTGCCTTCCAGCTCATGGAGACAGAGGAAAGGGACGGGTTTTTCTTCCATGCAAGTCCAGCAGAGCAGATGCTTACAGATGATGCCTCTCAGAGTGTTGACTTCTAGGATTATGTTTACCATCTTTCCATTGATGTTTCTATGCCACAAAACATTTCTTTGACATTGTTCCTAGTCCTTAGACTGGGTTATTACTAGCTATTGAGCTCCCCCCCCCCCGAGGAATACATGCTCATTATAGAAAACTAGAAAAAAAAAGCATGCAAAAGACTGAGAGACCAATCATAATCACATCATTCTGAGGCCTCTACAGTGGGCCCAGTCATAATGGTCAGCACCTCAGAAGCTCTTCAGTGAGTGGTTGTCATTGGGGGGATAAATGGGGCCAGGAGGACATGGCATGGCCACCGAACTGGCATCAGGAATTCTGCGTTCTTGGTAGCAACAACACAAGCCCCAAGGACAGCAAGGAGGTCTTTGAGAAGTCATGCCAGAGCTAAAGATTACTATTTAGGGACTTCTCTCTCTCTCTCTCTCTCTCTCTCTCTCTCTCTCTCTCTCTCTCTCTCTCTCTCTCTCTCCTACTATTCTTTTTCTTCAGGTGCCATCTCAATCTAATCATGGGTATAAATTCACTAATTAAGCTACACTTGTATAACACAGCCATGACTGTACATTTCATTCCACTCTGTACTGATATGATTTGTGACTCTGGGCACTGTGTCTTCTCCATACTTGAACTTCCTTTCCTCATCTGCAAAATGAGGATGGTGATAACGTTTTACCTCATGGTATATTAAGGGTGACAAAGAAACTGCAAAGCGATTTGCAAACATGAAGTGTCTATGAATTATGCACTGTTCAAATTACCCGTTATCGGCAGCGTAGCCACTAAAATGGAATGGTTCCATCAAGGCTCTGCCAAGTGCAATAATGTGGAGAGGGGGGGGGCATCTTGGTTGCTGAACTAGAGTGTAGCTGTCCAACTGGAGCACATGGGGTCCACTCCCCGCTTCGAACCCTCTGGAGGAATTGCCTCCTTCATATTCTTCACCCATTGCCAGGCTCACTTCCTTTTCTCCAAGGCCAGTTTAGCAAAGTGCAGGCTCATTCCTGTTGCTTATTACCAGAAGTGATGGAGCGAAGAGACCATGTGGAGGCTAAGAGCATACATAGATGGCTGTAGCAGTTCACCTCTAAAGCAGGTGTGGAGTTAATGCTGTTTGTTTGTTTGTTTGTTTGAACAGTTCTAGTATCATTCCTAGCTGTACATGCTCATGTTGGGGAAAAGTCCGATTCTTAAAGCTCTTAAAGTTCCCTCATGTTTAGAGTGAGGATTAAGTATAATAGAGTGAGAGGCCGCTTCCTCTTGTCAGGCTGCAAAGCTAGTGACTTCTGAGTTCTGATAGGAGGTCCTCTGAATGGTTTATCCAGTTGAACATTGCCCAGTATGATCTTGCTTGGGGCCTAGATTCTAAAGGGGAAAAGAACAGATTCCTCAAAAGAATCCCCACGCTTTTCTTCTTCCCTGCGTGCACCGAGACTTTCTACCAGAGAATAACAAGTCCTTGCTCTCTGTATGACTAGAGCCCAGCCCAAAGTAAGGGTAATGGTACCCCTGCAGGGGTGGCTTGTTCAGGGACAAGAAACAGAAACTGGGTCCCAGTCTAGGCATCACCCAGCTGCAGCTCAGCCTGGCATCTCCCTGACACATGCCAGCCTACTACTCTTCATGCCTAAGGCCTGTTGTGACTCCCCAGGGAAACAACCCTGTGTCCCCCATTTTTCTCCCCTGGACCCCGAGCTTTTTCTATCCTCTCTGGGTGGCCCATAGACCCATTCTCATTTGTATGTACTGGTGTGTGTGCGTTGTGAGTGTGCCGATGCCTTCACACAGAGATTTCACCGAACCCCTCCTGTGCCCCTCCCCTGCCCCACCCCACTGCCCACGGTGTGACTGTTTCGCTCTTCGAGACTATCTGTAAAAATGTACAAATAAAAGTGAAAGCTGGAAATAAAGGGGAGGGGTATTGCACCTACTCAAATGCTGAATAGAGCCCTCAGTTTTCTGAGGACTTGTGAGGACTGCCCTAGAATCCTGACTCTGGTGGCACTTGAAGGGAGGGATACCTGTCACAGGAGAGTTTTCTGGTTGTTTCCCTGGTGGTTGCTCATGCTTGCTTAGTACTCTGTTCTGAAGACGTTTGCCTTTAAAGTTAAGTCACTCTCCCCCAAAATAAGAGCATATCGTCAAAGTTAAAAGAGTGAAGGTCATGGCCGACATTACCCAAAGACCTGACCTGGGGTGACATTAGGGACTTTGTTAATAGATCACCTGGAACCTTGGGTGCATCTTGTGACCTCACCATGTATCCATGTCCTCTCACCTCACAGAGAGCAGGGTGACTTTGGGGACTCATGGGACACCAGGTCTCCCCCGTCCATTCTGCTGCTGTTTGTACCCTTGCTGGCTGTTGCAGGCTGACTGAGCTGAGGCAAATCAGGAGATGCTTTCTCCCTGTTGCTCTTGGCCCAAGCTGATATCCCTCGGAAAGTAACCTCAAGCCAGCAGCCAGTTTGTGTGCAGAGTCCAAAGCCTTTTATCTACCTGTTCAGTCCCAGATGCCTTGTCCAACCCACTTTGATGATCTCGTCTTGCTCTCTCTGCTGATAGAGCGTTGCCTCGTAGGACTGGGGCAGGAGAAAGAGCATCAAAGGAGATGGTGCGAGTGAATTGCTTTACCAACTGTGGCTTGCCCTACAAATGTGGCTTACTGTGAGAAGACGCAGACCCTGGCCAGGGGACATTATGAAATGGGAAGGAAAAAAATAAAGGTGGTTCTGGGGCTGGGGTGGAGGCTGTGGGTAGAAGATGTGGTGAGATGGACTTAGAGGTTAATGAAAACTTTGGGATGAAGAAATGTCTGTGCTTCCAAAATCCCCTTAGTAGAGTGACAGAGAAATATCCCCAAGGCAGTAATCCTGGAGTAGGAGGGATTAGGATAGCACAGGGTACGGATAATCAATCCTGGAGTGCAAACAGCTGCCAGAGAAGGATAGTTTTCTCAGAGAGATGCACAGCTTTGGCCTATGCCAGCACCCCCTCCACTCATGACTATAGGCACCTTCTGTCTACACCTTCCCTGTCCCTGATGGACCTTGGTAACCTTCCTTGAGACTTGTACAAGGAAGGTGATTTAGACCACTGCTGCCCAATAAAATTTGACACGAGATATGTATGCAATTTGAAATATCCCACTGGCTGCATTTTAAAGTGCCAACCAAACAGGTGAAATTAATTTCCATACTATATTTTAACCCAGCATATGAAAAATATTAGCACTTCAACATGGGATCAATATAAAAGTTACTGGCATGTTTTATGTTCTGGTTATTTCAAATGAAAGCTAAATCTAAGGTGAATTTTACCCCGAGAAAACATCTCCAACTGGCTCAACCACATTTTCAGTGCTCAAAAGCTGCATCAGGCTTCTGGTACCCGTCTAGGAGAAGCCAGCATTAGGTCTGTTCAGAGACTGAGCAGGATGCCCTTGCCAATGAGTCACTCACTGCTGCAGATTTCAGTATGGGGAACAAAGGCAAAGGCAGCGTTTGCTGAGTAGGAAACAGAGCTAGCTCCACCATGCTGTCTCACCTCTGGAAGTTCTACTTTCCCTGCTTAGTGAGGGGAGAGAGCTGCTGTGAACCAGCTACATGTTATATCTGCCACAAGAGGCATTAGTGCTATCCCTTGACATGGCCCTGATGACCTGTCAAAACCCTAAGGGGAAAGCAGGCCATGTGCCCTTCGACTGTAGGAGCATCAGCCACCATCCATTCTACCCATACAGATGTCTTTTATCTCATAATAAGGGATAGACAGGCCTCCCCATTGTTAAGAATACACATCTCTCCCACTTCTTAACATCTGGTGGAGTCTCCTGCTAAGAACATCTCACTGATATTTGGAGCTGTTTAATCCATCCTCCAATTTCTTTGATTTTTTTTTTATCTTGAATGCTGAATGGAGATATGGGAGAAGAGCAGCAGGCAGACTGTATCTCCTAGGAGGTGGCAGATACAAGTTCTGTTCTTACACTAGGACTCAGGCCACCATTTCCTACCTCTCCTTTCTGCTTAGAGATCTTCCTTAGGTCTAAATAAGCCTCATTTGTGTGGGAAATAGACAGGTAGTGAGATCTTAGGGCATAGAACAGAGTAAATATAAGCAAGCCTCTGGGCATTTTCTAGTCATTTCAAAGAGCCGGTATGATAAGGCCTGATTCACTTAAAATCTATCATTCTGGGCCCCATGCTGCCGAGCAGGGGAAAGGGAGCTGATTTGGTGAGTATGTTTTATATGTGGTCATTAGACAGGGACCATCGCCGGCAAAACTCTCAAACACCTGGAGTGTTTATGGTCCGACAGATTATTGCTCAGTCAATATAAATTTATTTACCTTCACTCTAATTTGCATAGTGCTTTCTGATTGGTTAGACACAGTGTGGCGTATACTGCAGGATTCTAACAACGACTCTCCCCTTGGAGGTAGCAATTCCTGTGGTTATTGGTGCTAAAAATAAGATTAAATATTATGTTAATTTGTTCTGATATGATGTGAATAAATGTATTGTTTAATCTTAACAAGAATGCTACATCTTATCAGATCTATTGTACTGTCTGTTTCTTCTCATAATTAATTAATTACAGGAAAGGTGATCCAAACCAGATCTCAAAACTCTTGTGATCTTCTAAGAGGAACGTAACAGGGAAGTGGGAGGGGGGAATGAAAAGGAAAATTACCAGGTTCCTGTGACTTTGAAAGGACTGAGGAAGCAGAGAGCATTTGGGGACTTCACTGAAACTGACTGCATCTTGCAATTTTCTTTTTCAAATTGGCAGAAATATTGTTATTTCCATCGATTGAAGAAAAAAAGTGTCTGGTAATTAATTAAATGACTTGTTCATGGAAAAAAATAAAAATAAATAATCTGTCAGTTGTGGAATGTAAACTGATTAAACAATTAAATAAAGAAGACCATGTTGTGTGTTTTAAGAAGCCGTGTCTGCTCTCTGTTTGGGGGATGGGTGGGAGGGGGGAAGGTACAGGTGCAGTATTTCCTGGAGAATGGTGTTCCCTGGGGTTGTGTAGAGAAATAAATTGTACGATTCTTACACAGCTAGCTGAAACGCTAATCCAGAAGGAAACTGACAATAGACATTTCAATAATGTGCTGGCCAAAGGTCTATGCTTTGTGGATTGGGGCAGAGACAAAAATGTGCAGATGGAGTGAAAGAGAAACAAGAGGAAATTTGTTTTTGTTTTTTTCTGCCGTCACAGACATTAAGAACAAGAAATTCATAGGCTTCATGAGATATTGTGGTTGCTAGTTACATTCCATCCCCTTGACCAATTTCCTAGCTACCAGCAAAGAGGAAAACTTCTTAGTCTTCCCTAGCTTGGTCCCTAACTTAAAGTCACATTTCCTCTCTACCCACCTACCCCTCAAAAGCTCCTGGCACGTGTATGACAAGGAATGCTGGGAGAAAGAAAGGTTAATTGGAGGTGAGTGCTTTAAAAACGAGTCTCATTTCTCCATCAGTATCTCTAGGTCTAAAGGAGGAAACTGGCTTTGTGTGATATAAGTGGAACATGAATTTCCTAAAAAGACATGGCTAGGTAGAAGCCTGGGTAGTCAGACTCCCATCCTGGTGTCATCTGGACCACTGGAATACAGTTGTTGGACTCTGGCCTTCACAGATTGCCCTGCTGTTCTTCCTGCTTCTCCTGCCCTGGGGATGCACGGCTACCTGTCCCCACCTCCTCTAGAGTCCCCATGTCGCTGCTTTGTGAAGACAGTAGCTTTTGATTTATAATCCCAGGCGGGTGCACCGTGGAAGGAAGGTAGGAAAAGTATACATCCTTTTCAGCTTCTCTCTTAGGTGGGCAGCTCACGCTGTCACTCAAGTCATTGAAGTAGACTATTCCTCGGACAGAGATGCTAAGAGGCCAAAGAGGGAAAGAGGCCCCTTAGAGCGGGACACTGCAGGAAGAGGGAGGGTTCCCGAGTGAGCGGTACCCCACTGTGTCTCTGCAGCACACACCGAGTCTCCAAGTGGCTGTCATACAAATCATGGCCTTTGTGATAGCTGCCTAGATAGAGAGCCTTCTAGACAGAAGCTGGAAGCTTCCACGGGGCGATATATTCAATGCTGGACACTGTGAAAGACTCAGGGCGGCTCATTACATAGCTGCACGCATCTAGTCTGATTTAAAAAAGAGAAAGCTGCGGATTGTTTTTTAAAGAAGGCATCTTGAGGGTAATAAAAATAAACAGAAAAAAAAAAAACATTTCAACAATAAGTACCCGTCAGAGGAGGGTGACATGTCATAGATGTGGGGAAGATATCCTGAGTGCAGAAACACCGGAAGAAACCATAGACCAGATTTCCCAAGTGGCATTCCCCCTAATCATAGATGAGATGTCCCTTAAATGAAGAGATTATTGATCTCAAGTGAACATCTCTGAGGGAGGCAGGTGGTTAAGGCCTCCGCCTCACTGGGCACAGGTGATGAGGACAGGGAACCTGCATTTACCAGGTCCTATGACTTCAGCATGGCAGCCAGCATTCTGACCTGAAGGGTGGGTGGTTTCACCAGCAGCTACCTGAGGCAGAATACCCCATGCGGTGCCGAGTAGACTGCCCAGGGGAAGCCTCAAAGAGCATGACACTCTGTTCTCCTTCTTTTTCCAATAAAACACAACTTTGATTTCTGTGTCTGTGATGAATTATGCAGCCCACTGGGTTCAAGAGAGAACTGGGTTTGTAGAAGATATGCCTAATCCCGCCCCCATCTCCTGGGTCCCAGTGCCTCCAGGCACACATATCCATATGGCGAGAGCTGTTAAATCATCACAGCAAGGCAGCTCCAACATCTATAACCAAGTCACAGAATACTCAGGGTGGTCCCCAGAGAGGCCCTCTGGGTAAACTTCCTTCCCTGAATGCTCCTAGCTAAGCCCCTTCCCCAGTCTCATAGCATCATGCTGTGTCTTGTGGTAGTTAGCAAGGATGGAGGAAAGGACCCTCCTAGGGAGCAGGAATGTGGGCTTTTCCTCATGCTCTGGTGAACACTTACAGACCTGAAAACCACAAGTCTTCCCTCACCCACTCAACCAAGCTGTTCTTCAGTGGTAGTGTTAAACATTTTTAGCATTTCTTGGAGAATACCCCCAACCACCCTCTGGTTCAGTGATTTGTTTGGAGGATACAGATTCAAATTAGCAAGGATCAAAGACACGCAAGACAGAATTCAGGAGAGACCAGGTGCATGCTTCAGCTTTTTCCTGTGGTAGATTTGCACAGACAGCATTTCCTTCTCACGACAGTGACGATGTCCAGAAAGCGCTGGCAACCACACTTTAGCTAAGCTCCCAGGGAGTTGAGTGTTCACTTGGGTAAACGCTTACTGCCCGTGAATCTCACCTGACTTGATTATTTATGTTCCTTACTGCTGTGACCAGATACCCAACAAAAGTAACTTAAGGAAGGAAGAGTTGATTTTGGATCACAGTTTCAGAGCACAGCCCATTGGTGAAGGGAATATACGGAGGCAGGACTATGAAGGAGCTGGTCCCATTTCGTCCACAGTCACCGTGCCGAGAAACCAACGCCAGTGCTCAGCTCACTTTCTCTGTTTTATTCACTGTGCTGTCCAGGACTCCAGCCCATTGCAGGGCGCCTCCCACATTAAGAGTGGGTCCTCCTTGCTCTGTCAAGCCTTTCTGGAAACACCTTCGTAGACACGCCCAGAGGTATGTTTCTGTGGTGATTCTGATCATGGGTATTAATCATCAATATCACTTAGTCTCTAGCCCTGTGTGGTAGTTACTTTTCTGTTACTATAATAGAACACCATGGCCAGAGTCCACTTATGAAAGAAGGGGTTTATTTTGGCTTACGGTTGCAGAGGAACAAGTCCATCATGGTGGAGAGGCATGACAGCAAGCACCAGGCACAGCGGCAGGAGCTGGCCGTTGAGAGGTCACATCTTCAGTAGCAAACACAAGAGAGAGAGAACTGGAAGCAGGATGAGGCTATAAACTCTCAAAGCCTGCCTCCAATGATATACGTCCTGCAGCAAGGCTGCAGCTTTCTAGAAACACTGGTTTAAAAAGACACCTTAGAAAGGGATGCTGAAAGTCCAGCAGTGTTACTAGATATGGGGGCGGGGGGCAAGAGGAAGTTGGATTTGATCAGCACATGCTATATGGAGGCCACACAGAACTCCATCAGCATGTATAGTTAATGCATGTTAACCAAAAGTAAAAACTAAAAAAAGATACTTGGTTTATGTGGTGGCTTGAATGAGAATACCCACCACCACCCTGCCCATGCTTAACCCCACTTGGTGAACTGTTTGGGAAGAATTAGGAGGTGTGGCCTTGTTGGAGTAGGTGTGGCCCTGTTGGAATAGGTGTGGCCTTGTTGGAGTAGGTGTGGCCTTGTTGAAGTAGGTGTAACCTTGTTGAAGGAGCTGTTTAAGCCTATGGGGAACATTCTCATTCAAACTACCCCTGCTAAGCCAGAGGTAAAACTGGTAACTCACAGTCAAGGTCTCTACCATCCACCACAATATTGCATAAATGATCTCTTGTGACTCAAGATAAGCCAGGTAAAGGAAGTCATTGTCATCAGACAGGATATTCCAAGGGCTTAGAGGTTGTTTTCCAGGAGCCAGCCAAAGGCCAGACCTTTTATTGGAATGTGCAGTGTTTGGTCAACTCCAGCCTGCTACCTCAACCTTTTACTGCACATTAAACTATGAGATAAGTTAGAACTGTCCATGTTAAAGCTCATCCTCAGGTATTCAAATTCCCTCTTCTTTGCTTCTACAGACCAACCTAGCCTTGGCCTTCTTCATCTGCTGCAGACCAACCTAGCCTTGGACTTCTTCATCTGCCGCAGACCAACCTAGCCTTGGCCTTCTTCATCTGCTGCAGACCAACCTAGCCTTGGCCTTCTTCATCTGCCACAGACCAACCTAGCCTTGGCCTTCTTCATCTGCCACAGACCAACCTAGCCTTGGCCTTCTTCATCTGCCACAGACCAACCTAGCCTTGGCCTTCTTCATCTGCCGCAGACCAACCTAGCCTTGGCCTTCTTCATCTGCCACAGACCAACCTAGCCTTGGCCTTCTTCATGGACCAAGAGCTTGAAGTTCTTTAAGTGTCTTCTTTCTATCGGCTTCTTTTCAGGTGGTTCCCCTGGTCACAGGATGCTGGAGTAGGAGAACGGATATGCAAAGAACACAGATGCATGAGTGTTTAGGCAGATTTGATTTTTAATTCCTCTCCATACAAACTGGGTCATGCAGCCTCCTTAGCCTGTGTCCCTATAAAATGGGTACAGCAACATCTACCTCCCAGAATACTGTAGAAAACGAAAGAGTCAATAAACACAAGATAGAGATGAGAGAGTATCTGGCCCAGAATTGTTTCTCAGCACCTTCCAGCCTCCCATCACCTCCTCTGTGCTATGTGTTCTCTTTCTTTATTGTGGATACACCTAAGAAGACTTTCTGAACTGAAGTTTTCTCACTGTTCAGCATCTCACAGGTATCCTTTTCTCACTACGTCAGAACCTGATTAACAGGGGCTGGAAAAATGGCTCAGCAATTAAGAGCACTTATGTTCTGGCTCTTGCAGAGGACTCAGGCTTAGTTTCCAGAACCCACACCAGGCAGCTCATAACCATCTGCAATTCCAATCCCAGAGGATGTTACACCTTTTTCTGGCCTCTATGGGTACTTGTACACATAAACTCATGCAGACACACACACACACACACACACACACACACACACACAAAAAAAAAAATATTTGTTTAAAAACTGACCTGCAGTGGATACATGGATAATTTAAATGTACACATATTTCCTGTAGCCAGCCATTGAAGTCTTTCCAACTGTCCTATACAGACACACAACGATGTATAATAAATATGTTCTGAATTGTTTTTAATCCAGGAGACAAAAAGGTTGATATTGAAAATTGTCTTCCCTCTGTGGAGGTCTTCCTTTTCTGGGAGTGATAGAAGTGCTCTAGGACCTTGTTCTTCTAAGAGTAGTTCTCGACTAGCTCATTAGCTATGAGGGAACTCACTAGCAATGTGAATCTCAGGCCCAACCTCAGATCTCTAGAACCAGAACTTGCATTTTACTGTGGTATTGGGTGTTTGGTGGCTGGTATACATTGGTCTGGGACACTCATCTGCTACATATGTAGTTTAAAAGTTTAAGGCTCTGTCCTTTCTATGGTATCAAGACCATAGTAGGTTTTCAAAGAATATTGAAAACTAGACAAACAGTCTGAGGTTTCAAAGCCATATCAGACTGTTTTAATCACTGTTCTTTTGCTGTGAAGAGACACCATGACCAAGGAAACTCTTATAAAGGAAAACATTTAATTGGAGGCTTGCTTACAGTTTTAGAGGGTTAGCTTGTGATCATCATGACTGCAGCAGGCAGATATGGTGCTAAGCAGTAGCTGAGAGCTTTACATCCCGATCCACAGGCAGAAGGCGGAGAGAAAAACTCTGGGCCTGGTGTGAGATTTTGGAACCTCAAAGCCCACCCTGAGTGACAGGCATCCTTCAACAAGGTCACACCTCCTAATCCTTCCCAAACAGTTTGCCAGTTGGAGACTAAGCCTGCAATTATGTGAGCCTATGGGGCCACTCCCATTCAAGCCATCCCCAAATATTTTTTTTATTTTTTACTTTTTGATTAATATGCATTGATTATACATATTGATGGAGTTTTATGTGTGCCTTCATATAGCATGTGCTGATCAAATCCAACTTCCCTTTACCCTGCCCCTGTATCTTGTAACCACCATTGGGTTTACAGCACACTTTCTAAGGTACATTTTTAAACTAGTGTCTCTGAAAAGCATCTTTCTCTTGGGTTTATGTCCACGAGTTAGGGAAAAGGACCAAGAGGCCAAGGCTAAGTAATTAGGTACTATTTCTCCCAGTGAACAGATGTTCAGGAGACATTAACTCTATAGCTGCTGCTTCAGACCAGGTGTATGTAGAATCCACAGTTGCCAGCCACAATGGGAGCTCAGGATTAGACTGACCTGGGAGAGGGGTTTGCTTTTTGTCTCTTCCTAAGAAACACTGGGCCATGTGGCCAACTGGACCTGAAAGATTAGAAACCTCTCACCATAGCATCAGTTCTTCTGCATTATAAACCATGGGCCAAGGTTTAACTAATGGCCACATAATCACAGGTGTGAACAGTCAGGCTGCTTGAGTGCAGAATTAATACCACACACTAGCACTGGTTTAACCTTGAGCGAAGCAGTTAGGCTAACTCTCTTTCTTTGTAAATGGGGATAACAATAATGCTTACCTGAGAGCAGTGGTTCTCAACCAGTGGCTCACGAACCCTTTGGGGGGTGGGGGTCAAGAGATCCTTTCACCGATTGCCTAAGACCATCTGCATATCAGAAACTTACATTATGGTTCATAACAGCAGCAAAATTACAGTTGTGAAGTAGCAATGAAAATAATTTTATGGTTGGGGGTCACCGCAACATAAGGAACTGTATTAAAGGGCCGCAGCATTAGGAAGGTTGAGAACCACTGCCCTAGAGGGTGTTGTGGGAATAAAAAGGGCTTCTATTTTGACTAATTGTTTTTATTTTTATTCTATATGTGTGAGTGCTTCCCTGGAATGGATGTGTATGTACCACATGCATGCTGTGTGCAGGGAAGGCAACCAGAGGGCATCCGATCCCCAAGAACTAGAGTTACGGGTGGTTTTGTGAGACCCCACGAGGTGCTGGGAACTGAACCCAGGTCCTCTGGAAGTGCAACACGTGCTGTTAACCACTGAGCCACCTCTCCAGTCCGTGAACGCTTTCTTAAAGGAGTTGTCGACATATAACAGGCATTGCAGGTAAGTGTTTATTATTAAATAATTAAATTTGCATATGGCCGATTGAAAGTCCCGTGGGCTAATGAAACCCAGGCTGATGGGGTGGCACTGCACTGAGACCAAATCCTGGCAGTCTTGCTGAAGGACAGCGGTGGAAAGGACGTTTAAGGAGTGCTATTGGAAAACCACGGGGGCTTCCAGTGGCATCACTGGGTGGGGCTTGGCCCTTTTGGGTTAGGTGGGGCTGTGGACGCTGTTAGAACACTGTCCATGGTTCTGCCTGTCTATGGGTCGGAACTGCAGTTGATAGTTTCTCTGTGCATCAGTCTCTCAGTTGTTGAGGGTAGAGCTAAGAGCTCTGTCTAGAACCTCACTCACTCCCAATGAGGCAGGGAGGAGTGTGATCATATGTGAGGCCTTCTTCTGTCGTCATTGATGTTTACCACAGGAGCTCTACCAGAGGAAAGGATGGGCAATCTCATTAGCTCTTTCTCCTTATTTCTCTCTATTCTTTACATTTTGGCAGTGTGCTACATAAGACTAAAGAAACCATCTCCCCCACCCCAATCTACTGGAAATGAAACAGTACAATCCCTCTAAACACACAATGCTACTTATGGGTGGAATTGGGTTTTTTGTTTGTTTGTTTGTGTGTTTGAGCACATGTTTTGTGTCAGACATAGTCCTGGTTCCTATGGGTGGAGCAGTGAACACACAAACAGAAATCTGTACCTTCAAGGAGCTGACAGCAGAGTGCAGGAGGGGGAGACAGCTTAGGAAAAGCAGTAGTCACTATGGAGACATGTTATCAAGAGAAAAGGAAACCAGAACTGGATCGGAAGTACTGGAGGTGTGGCCTTGCGTGGTGAGAAGATGATGTCCCCTGGTGACATGAAAGACGGAAGGGAGTGAGAACAATCTGCATTCCAGGGACACAGATGTGGATATGTGGGTCAGGATTCTGAACACACGGTAGAGGAAGAACAGTAGAGGGAGCGACTGACTGAGTCCATTCGCTTTGATGCAATTTTATTTCACCTCGTTGTTGTTGCAAACTATGGCGGTCAAAACAAGGAATTCACCACACTGTGGGATTGACAAGCCATTGTTTTCACTTTCTCCCCCAAATCACCTTTTAGTCAGAGTTGGAATTACCAGATAAAATTGAGATTCCTCCGGCTCCCCTTAGACCTCACAATAAACCAGTGAGATTGCCATTCAAGCATACTTTTGAAAGGAGCTGACATTAATCGCTCTGCCATAATGACCTCCAGGCCAACAGGAGTCTTCAGCCATCTGAGTAAGAACAAAAGGTTTTGGTGTATGACAATAAAATTTCATTGCTGGGTACTTCAGAGACCACACATAGTTTTCATGGCTGAAGAACCTTTGAGGACAACAAAACCTGTCAATTTTTAAACTTGGTCATCACGTGCCATCTGAGGATCTTATACAGAAGAACCCTGTGTGTGCCAGGAAGTTTTGCTTGGCTATTTCCTCTCCATTGAACCATACCCACCTGGAGAGAGAAGGGAGGCTCATCAGACTCGGGGAGCCCAGGGAACCGACAGGACTCCTATGCCTACCTATAAGATTTTGCAAGTAGCAAACAATTTCCAAGGGAGAGGGAAATCTGGACAGCCTGAAAGTTGGGCGGGGAGCTCCAGGACTGCAGCTTCCAGGAGTATCACACATGCTGGTGTAGGACTTTTTGATGATGTAGTTGTTTTTGTGTCTATCCATGCTCCTATAAGTAACCATAGTAAACTCATTGGCTCACCAAGCTGGGCTTGAGCAGGATGATTTCTGTGGCAGATATTTGTGCATGTCTTTCTAGTGAAAACCACTTAAGAAAAAAAAGGCACCATTTCAAGAGGTAAAAATATTTGTATGGTCAACATGATTTTTTTCTTATTTTATAGGTCCCTTACCCCATGGTGGCATCTGAAGTTAGTTTGGCAAAGTCCCCCACCAGTCTTCAGATGCTGTGGGTGTTTACCAGAGTAATAACTGGTTTTGTTTCTTAATTGATTTTTGCCATAGGATCAAATCTAGGCCTTGTACGTCATAGGCAAGCACTGAACCACTGAACCATAACCCCAATTTGACTGATGGTTTTAATTTAATCTGATAAATGCCCAAAAATTGTGGGTCCTAAAAGTTAATTATCTCTGAGGTCTGAGGTTCATAGGCTAAAACAGTAAAGAGTTAGGAACAAAAAAAAATTGACTTTGATAATCTATATCTGCAAGGTGAGTTGGGGAGAATCCTCACAAGGTACAGTTTTAGATGGTAAAGTGATATCTATGCAAAGTAGTTCTCATTAATTCTGAACTGATTGGTCATAAAACCAAATGGCCTTCAGAAAGTGCTCTATCTATCTGAGCTTGAGAATTTGGATTCTAGTCCCCAGAGGCCTAAGTCCTACCTTTTAATATAACTTCCAAATGCTGAAGGATTGAGCTTCATCTACACTAAAATTAGGACTAAGCAAAAATAAAAATCTATCCTTAGCTATTTTGAAGGCCAAGTGTAGATTCATCGTATTGAATATTGCATGTCCTGGAATATGCATTTTCTTCCAGAATAACCCAGTTCTTCTTATACTAAAGGCTTTTTTTTTTTTTTTTGAAATTAAAATATGGAATGGCTTTTAAGCCATTTCAGAGGGAAGGAAAGAAAGCTTTTGCAAATGAGCTCCTACCTCACACAGGAAGTTAGAACACAAAGACACACGTAGGGAAAATGCCTTAGGAATGGGAAGGCAGAGGTCAGGGTGACAATTCTATGAGCTAGGGAGCGCCAAGGACGACTGACAAACTCCAAACACTGCAGAGAAGCCTGGGCTGGATTCTCCCATGCAGTCTTAGCAGGAACCGTCCAATCAGGATCTTGAACCCAAACTTCCAGCCTCGGAAATGGGAGGCAAAAAAATCTGTTGTGTAAACCACCCAATGTGTGTGTTAATTCTGTGACAAACCTCAAATTCTTAGTGTCTGGAAGCCCAGTGACCATGGACTCTCACTTTCCATTGTCAATCTTCCTTGCCTTCTTTAGAGCCAGACATTCTAAGGCTCGATTCAGCAGCCACCTTTGTTCACTTTTCCAGCAGCTTCTGGCTGAGCACTTGGGTTTATTGGAGCCTAGACTCCAAGTAAGCCCTTTAGTGTGTCTTCTCAGCCACTTCCTGCCATGATCCTGTATAAGGAGTGTGACTTTTATACATCTTTGCTGATGAAAAAATGACTCACAGAATTAGGTATCACTCCTGAGGTCCACACAGCTGGTTTGTAGAAAACAGGAGTCTAAACCCACATCTCTGTGGCTCCAAAATGCAATGGTTTTGGGGAACCATAGTATGTTTTTCCTTGCAACTTGTAGTTTATAACTTCAAAAATGTTTAAACATCTTTAAATTTATTCTCTAATGGCTACTTTTAGATTCCTTCCACAAATCCAAATCTTCCCATTTTGTTCCAGATTCATGCTTCCTATTGAGGAGAGGGAAATCACGTCCAGTCAGAACCCCATGAAAGCAGAAGTCAGAGACTACAATTTGAAGTTTTCTGTAACTGACAACACTCCCTTCCATTTTCTGAGCCCGTGGCTGTACACTGGCATCAAACTTACCATGTCAGGTGATCATCTGTGCCAATCTCAGTGTTTAGACATGAGTGGAGGTGACTTGTTAAAATCCCATGGGGAGCAGAAAATTATCATCAGCCTGAAGAGCCTGTCTCCTTGTTTCACTGTATTTTATGTTTTCCCCACTAAAGGGAATGTGCACACAAACATGAAAGGACTTGGAGTCCAGGCCTTGTGGGAAAGTCATTATGTCTTCTTCACCTGGTCCCTATCATTTCTCATCTGGACCAAATAATGCACCAAGAAATCCACATCCTTCCATACTGGTACCTCCCATCTGATCTATCCCTGGCAACCATATTGAAATTATAATCCCATCTCATCAAGCTTAGAAACCTCTCAGTGGTTTTCCACTGGGCTAAAAATGAACCCAAACATCTCTGAACCACCAAGCCCCTCCTTCACCTTCTCTGTTGACCCTCATTCTCTTAACTCTCCGTACAACTTATCTGAAGCCACTCGGGTCCAATTCCGTCTCTTCAAACAGTGCTCAGCTTCCCCACCTCACCACCCTCCCCCACTCCACACAACCATCCCTCTCCTGGGGGCTTCACTGACACCTCTCAGAAGACCTTCTCTGACCTCCAAACAAAAGTGAGCCTGGGCCTTGCTTTGCAGCATGCATAGATCCTAATGTGAAACTCTTGGGTTTGCTCACTTAATTTTTTTTTAAATTATACTATAATTACATCATTTCCCCCTTTTCTTTCTTTCCCCTAATCCCTCCTATGTACCCCTTCCCCTTGATCTCTTTCAAATTCGTGACCTCGCATATATTTTTCCTTAATTTTTGTTACACACACACACACACACACACACACACACACACACACGTATATATATATATATATATAATCTGCTCAGTCTATATAATGTTATTTGTATGTATATGATTTCAGGATTGACCAACAGACAGAGACCATTACAGAAAACCACAACCAATCAAAATACAGAGAATAAGTGATGCTGTGGGCTCCTGCCCCAACTGATCCATCTACAACACAACTCCTGCACCCAAGGCTCAGGGAACGTTGCGGAAGAGGGTCAGGAAGATTGTAAGAGCCAGAGGAACAGGAAATGTGATGTGAGATTGCATCTCCTAGAAATGTCCGGGAAGCTATGCCCGTGAAGCCACAATAACATGGCTGCCTAAACAAGACCTGAACAAACATGACCCCACAGACAAGTTAACATGGAAGGTGGAAATGTCAACTGGCCCCAGCCTTAGATAAAGAACTACAGGCAACTAGGAATGCTGAGAGTGAGAGAAAATAGTCATCCCCAGGGAAGAGCCCTCACAATTAGTTATCCAGTACCAAGTGGTCAGCCCTCTTTGCTCAGTTTTTTTAAATTTATTTATCTATCATCTATCTATCTATCTATCTATCTATCTATCTATCTATCTATCTATCTATCTATCTTTTTTAATCTTATTAGCATTAGTGTTTTGACTGCATATATGTCTGGGTGAGGGTGTCAGGTCCCCTGGAACTGGAGTTAACAGACAGCTGTGAGCCCCATGTGGATGTTGGGGATTGAACCCAGGTCTTCTGGTAGAGCAGTTGGTACTCTTAACCACTGAACCATCTCTCTAGCCCCCCTTGCTCACTTTTGAAAAATGAGTCTACCCTGCTAAAAGGTTACATTCAGTGGGGCAAGAACTCTGTGTTGGCCTTGAAGCCCCAAGGCCTAGCACAGTGCCTGAGAAACAGCAGGCATGCAATAGTGTGTGTCATTGGTAAATAAATGAGAGGAGGTTGGTGCCTACCAGAGCCCTGTGGACAGACAGCCTGAGGTGAGTTTTCACAAGAAAGCCCCTCCCTGGCAAGGGAGGGAGAGGACGGAGACAGAAATGGCAGTCAGCTTTGCTCACTCCTCTCTGAATAAAGGCATTGTGTTACGTGGCATGGTCCAAATTATCCCTGTTTCTCTTCACTCCATTCCTAGCTTACTATCTCTCTTGTTACCAATGGGAAGTGATCAACACCAACAACCTCTCACCCATGTTTGGAGGGAAAAAACGGTTTCTCCATCCCCGTGTAGTGATCTCCGTTTTTCTCATCTCCGCCTCGTTTCTCTCCGTGCAGAGTCTTGCGATCCCAGAAGCTTATTATATAGGGAAGAATGTAGATTTACGTGTTGCAGCTGGCCAAACGTCACACACAGAGAGGAGAGAGGAGCCTGTGGAAATTGCCAAGTAACAGCTTTGCCTGTTATCTGGTTGCCAAGGTAATCATGAATCTTCAGTTGCTTGCTCTGGACCAGTCACAGCCAGCCAAGGCCCCTAGTCACGAGTCTGTCTACAGGTCCACGCACGTTGTCTCCAGGCCATCTATATAAAGACCCTCCTACACACACACCTGCTTCCTCTGCATCTTTTCCCTCCCCATGGCCCCTTGGGAAGCAGCAGGTGTTTTGCTTGTGACCTTTGAACAGGTCTTGGATGTTGGATTCATGTCTAGATGTGTAGGCAAATGGGTTCAGATGAAGGCCAGAGACTAGAATGCGGCATAGTATTAGGAGAGCAAAATTCCAGTCTCTTCAAACCCTGGCTAGTATTGACTTCAAGTGAAAGAGAAAGTGCCTGCCTCTCTCCCTTCCCCAAGTCTTTCTCTACTGTCAGCTGTCACTTTTAGGGACAGATGAGCAGCTGCAGGTGTAGAGGTGCTCTCCACCGTTCTTATCACATCATGAGGAGACATGCAGGTGCTCCTCCTCCCCACTCCTCCCTGCTCCTCCCCACTACCCCCCACTCCTCTCCACTCCCCCCCACTCCTCCCCACTCATCCCCAGTGCCTCTCTTCCCCCTACTGGTTCCATCATGCCCCACCCCCAACTCACCAAATAGGCATCAAGAAAGATTCTGACAATGGTCTTTCGGTCTTCTGTCAATCTTCTGAGAGTTTTCAGTAGTATTTGCATTTTCCTGTCTGTCTTTATTTAGCTTGCTATACTTTGAATGTATTCCATATACTTCATGTATTAGAAACTTTCTCCCTAAATGGACTTGTCAATGGTTTGAAAGGTAGGACCTGTGAAAGAGGATTGGGTCATAAGGACAGAACCTTCACAAATGGATTAATCCATTCATAGTAAAAGATCCATGGGCATCAATGGTATATGTTTGTTATAAAGGTAAACTCTCTGGTACATGTGCTCTGTCTCATCACATCATTTCTTATACCATGTGGCAGGAAGGCCACAATTAGAGAAGGGGCCAATGAATGCTCTCGGGCTTCTTGGCCTCCAGAATCATGAGCCAAATAAACTCATTCTTTGTAAAGTACCGACCTATAAAATCACCTAATTATTTTGTTGCAGAAACAGAAAGCAAAGTGACATAGCTATTTTCTCCCTTTCCCCCTCCCCTATCTTCTAAATTTCAACACAAGGTCTCTTCTTTCTTTCTAAGAACAAAATGCTGCTAATAGAAATTGAGTGGAAAAATATGGGTCTAGTTTAGAACCATCTGGATTTTCAGTACTTCATGGTTGGTATATGTCTCTTTTCTCACGAGACACTAGGGCTACCAGTGGCATTGCTTGGAATCTGGAGTCATGAGCAAATCCTTCCTCTCCTTTCTTCCCCACTCCCAGACTCCCAGCTTACAGAAGGTTATTCTAACAGAGTACTGTAGACGGAATTTCTAAATGGTCTTATTAAATAAAAAACACGGAGCCAAATATAGGGGTGAAAGCCTTCGATCAGGGGAATAGGGAAAGCCACCAGCCAACCTTACCTTACCAACTCTGCAGCTTCCAAATGCACGTTACTTCCTGTCTACCCACGCCTTTATTGCCTTGCTGTTCTGCCCTCTCATTGGTTGTCTTAGCCCAGATACCTCACTACCTCTTCCTACACAGCTCTGTCATTTTCTGTCTGTCTGTACAGACCTCCAGGCCTCTATGGTTGGTACTGGGATAAAAGGCGTGTGTCACCTTGGTTGGCTCTGTTCTCTAGTGTGGCCTTGAACACACAGAGATCCTGCCTGCTAAGGGATTAAGGGCGGGTGCTGCCTAACTTCTTATTTACTTAAAATGGCTGGCCTTTGCCTGGGCTACCAAGTGAGTTCCAGGAAAGGCGCAAAGCTACACAGAGAAACCCTGTCTCGAAAAAAAAAAAAAAAAAAAAAAAAAAAAAAAAAAAAAAAAAAATCTTTAAACTGAGGGGGCCCTAGCTGGATCAGGCCCTCTGAATAGGTGTGACAGTTGATTGGCTTGATCAGTTTGGGAGGCAACTAGACAGTGGGACCAAGTCCTGTGCTCATTGCATGAGTTGGCTGTTTGAAACCTAGAACTTATGCAGGGACACTTGGCTCAGTCTGGGAGGAAGGGACTGGACCTGCCTGGACTGAGTCTACCAGGTTGATGGCAGTCCTCAGGGGAGGATTTGCCCTAGAGGAGGTGGGAATGGGGGGTGGGCTGGGGTAAGGGGAGGGTGTGGGAGGGGGGAGAATAGGGAAACCTGTGGCTGATATGTAGAACTGAATAATATTGTAAAATAAAATAAAATTTAAAAAAAAAGCTCCTTAAATAAAAAAAAATGGTTGGCCTTTTCCTCCTGATCTCCAGGCAAATAATTTATTTATTTATATACAAATAAATATACAATTTTTTATTAACATGCAAATAAAATATCACCACATTTCCCCTTTTTGTCTAATAAAATAAAAAATAAAAAAGTTGTAATATAAGAAAAGCTATATACAACAAGTACAATAACTATATATAATATATACAAGCAATAAATACATCAACAATGTCTAGTCCATTTGCATTGACAAATTCAGAGAAAATATTCCACTATCTATCCTATTTTGGTGAGTCCAAAATGTACCTAATTCACTTTCTATCCTATCTTGTATTACCAACAGAAAACTATCTTATGATGTCTTTCAAACTTATACACTTAACACATCTTAGTGAGTTGCTTTTCTGAATTTCTTAGCAAGGAAAATTGTTACAACAACTATCGAATCTTCAACTCTCTCAGAGACCCAAGAAGGGAATAATATTACCTAGTAAAACAGGAAGTGCAAACAAGCAACTTCTAAAAATGTTAATGGACTAGACATTGTTAATGTAATTCTTGATTGTATATATTGTATATACTTATTATATATACTTTTTCTTATATTAGTTATAACTTTTTTTATTTTAAACAAAAAAGGGGAAATGTGGTGATATTGTGTTCCCTAATATGTTGTGCACCTTAATAACTTATCTGGGGTTAGAGAACAGAACAGCTACTAGATAGAAATAGAGGCCAGAAAATGGTGACAAACACTTTAATCCCAGCACTTGAGAACTCATGTCTTGCTTGGGAAAGACACATGCCTTTAATCCCAGGAAGTGATGGCAGGAAGCAGGATAAGGCGTGAGGAACAGGAACTAAAGTCTTTTTAAGCTTTTAGGCTTTGGAGCAGCAGTTCAGTTGAAATCCATTCGAGTGAGGACTCAGAGGCTTCCAGTTTGAGGAAACGAGATCAGCTGAGAAGTTGGCAAGGTGGTGAGGATGGATGTGGCTTGTTCTGCTTCTCTGGCCTTTCAGTGTTCAGCCCAATACCTGGCTGCTGTGTTTTTTATTAATAAGACCTTTTAAGATTCGTGTTACAGAGTACCTGGAACTTTAAAAAAAATACTATATTAAGTGTATGTCCCCTGAAGCCAGCAGTATAGTACAATGTCGGAGTGCTTGCCTAGTGCGCACACAATAGTCAGGGACCGGGGCTTTATCCTCAGCATGGCAAGAAAGAAATTACGGGTCTTAAATCCAAAGAAGCCCCTATATCTACTTCATTTTGAAAAGCACTTATCTACTGAGAACAGACAATAACGATCTTCTGACCCTAACTTGTCTCTTTCACGGGGATGAGAGGAGACAGATTTTTGTAACCTTTATTGAATTCGGTGGACAATTATTGATCTGGTCAGTAATATATAGAAGTTATATAAAAGTTGACACTGGTTTCTGTTATTGCAACAGGGCATTTGCTGTTCTTCTCATCAGCAGCAGCATCTCAAAGTATTTAGATGAATTGGCTTTAGAAAACCCTAAAATTCTAATAAGCAGAGGCAGAGGGAAGACAGTGAATTAACTAAAGTCACCCAAGGAGAAAGGTGTGACAGCTGGGACGTGAATGCAATTCTTCTGACCCTGAATATTGTTTTTATCTGTTATTTAAAAACCTGGTTAAAAGTTGTGTGAGGTGATTAGAAATTTGAGCACTCACTGGATTGAGTATTCTAAAATTAGTTAAGTATACTAATGGCAATGTGAATGTTATTTTTTTAAAGAACATATGTTTTTAAAAATAGACACTTATAATATGTTTGAGACATTAAGTTATGGGTGAAATTATAAGAGTGTCGGATTTGCCTCAATACAATTTAGGAGGTGGGTGATTAGTAGGGTATAGATGAACAATACAGGTCATGAGTTAGGAATAATGGAAGATGGATAAATAAGGCATGGGATCATCTCATACTATTTCTCTATCCTTTATATGCTTGAAATTTCTGTGTAATAAAAATTCAAACATTAACAATAAAGTAAAAACCACATTTTAGCCCATATACTTTCCCAAGTACCATAGCATATGACTCTAGCTTGGTGATTTACATCCGATAGTTTTCCAGGAAACCATGAGAGCTGAAAGACCACCCAAATAGTCAGCAACTAATGGGTCATTTCTGAGTGAAGCCAACAGTCCCCTACAAATGCTGCAACATGTCAGTGAGTGGCCAAAAATAAGCCCAGATTCTGACAGATGTTCCCTCTGAGAAAAGCACAACTGTTCTGTCCTTTTCCCTAGAGTACCCAAGGACCCCCAGAATAGCAGCAACAAGGCTTCATGGGCCATGGGCGTATGAAAGACAAAGAGCATTTCTAGTTCCTCCTTGTGTCTTGACTGGCATCCTTTCTCCTTTCTTAGGGTCTTGTCTCAAAGAAGCTCTCTGGCACCAGCAGTGTGTATGTAAATTGGTAGAGGCTCTTTAGGGAACAATTTGACAGTATCAAAAATTTAAAGACATTGGCAGAAATTTTCTTTCTTGGAATTTTTCTATAGCTATATTCATGTACAGATAATTATATAAGAGTATTCATTATAACATTGTTTGTTTGTTTGTTGTTTTATAGCAAAGAAAATCACAAACAACCTGGAAGTAAGCCTTAGAGATGACAAAAATATGGCCCTATAGAGCAATATCAAAGTTCTGACTCTTAAAGCAATGGAAGAAGGGGTACGATTCCCATGCCTTAGGCGTTCGTGGGGTTTTAAAGACTGAATAAGAAAATCTTTCACATATATATAAAAAATGGCCTTCTACAATCCTGTGCTTGGAGACCAACAGGTTGGGAACATTTCAGAAGCCAGTGCAAGCTAAAGACTGTAGAGGTTAGCATGTGGTGAGCCGAAACTGCTCTTGAAGTCCTGATAAATGGCGCATGGACAAGATAAGCTATGTTCAAAGAACTCCTTGTAAGTAGAGCAGCCATCCTTAATGGAGCCTCCAAGTCTCCACAGAGAGGAACCCCAGGCCAAGGTCTTCACCATGACCTGAAGGTAAGTGACCTGAAGGTAGGTGAGAAGACTGCATTTTAAAATCCTGTGCTGAGAGGCTAGCAGGTTGGCACATTCCTGGCCGAGTCCCCTGCCCTTTACCCCACTTCCATTCTGTCTGTTCAAGCAACCAGACAGGGGTGAACATGTGAAAATGACTGCCATCCGCAGCCCCGGTTCCTCAACTTTTGCTCTAAGTTGTTATTTCCTATTGCTTTGTTTCTTCCTTCTGGGAGCTCTCTTTTCACACTGTGACAAACAGAGCATCGTATTTAATGGAGATCTGACGAATATAGATTGAAGCCTAATGCTCTCTTCCTGAGCTTTGTATGTCATCCTTCTATAAATACATTCCGCTATCATTCGGGCTTTTTAGCACTAATGCTTCACAGCTGCGTTCCCTCCACCTGTGGTCAACTGTGACCTCTCTACTCTCTCTGTGTTACACCTGTGCTGCACTGTGCCGCCTCCACATAGACTAACGTCTATGTCTAAATTTATCACCTTATAGATTCCCACTCTTAGAGGGTGTGCATGATATTAGCAGAAACCGGAATTATTCAAACTCTGTTTTATTTCACTATTGTCTGGAAAGGAAAAAAAAATAAGTTAGAAAAGGCAGAAATAAAAGCTGACAGAGAAAGTACAACTTGTTGGTAAAAGAAGCAATAGCTTGTTACAGTGAGCCAGGGATGCAAATCCCTGGGCTCAAGGGATATCTCTATTTGTTACTGACTGGGTAACCTTGTACCAGTGCACAGAATCTTTCTGGGTTCAGTTTCCTTGCTCTAAAAGGAAGCATTTTTGACCTCTTCATCAACAAGCTACTTCTTAGAGTCCCAAACTTTGTTAAGCTTTTCTGAAGTGAGTTTGTAACTGGCCCTTTTCTAGAACAACTTTTGGAATCCTAGAGTTAGACAGAAAGGACAAAGCCTGACATGGTTCTCTAAAACGTAAGATGTTTGATGGAACTCATCATGTAGGACACATCAATGAAACAGGAACATGAATGTCTTCCACCAAGTCCAACTCTGGCATTGGGAACAGGGATGAAAGGAAGCAGAGAAAGATCCCTTCTGCCTTAAGGATAGTTCCTAGTTCATTACAGTTTGCCAATTCTACTCTGGGGAAAAACTTAAGAAATTATCATGGAAGGAAAGAGTCTGCCTGTGACCATCCCTGAGCCTGGATTATTTGACATGGATGGTCCTTAGCATCCTGGGACCATATCATTGGCTTCTTGGCACCATGGATTCAGGGCCCCATGTATTCAGAAGCAGAAGCTGCAAAGAATCTTCAGGAAGACTCTACAAGTTCCCTAGAGAAAGGGAGGAAGGTTCATGAGACAAGAAAAAGTAGCTTCTCCCTCAGATAGCCATTTTATAAATGAAGATGTTCAGGGTGACAAAATAATGTTTCATTTTCTCCTCCTGCATATCAGGCAATAATCAGAACAATAATAGTCTGACTGACAACTCAAACTACTTACACAACTCATACCCAAGGAACTCAAAGTGACTCTACCATGTTTAGGGCTGCCATGTAAGGCCAACCTCAGAAAGCTTATGGTCAAGTTTTGAGTCACCTTACCTATGGTACTGAGAGCTTCCACTGTGATGTCAAAGGAATCATGAAAGAGGTAAATAAGATTGGAGACAGTCATCCAAGGGCATCCCCATCATGGAATGTCAGCTCAGTGTTCATGCCAGGTTATAGCTTATCTTAGATTTTCGGCCAATGCAATTAATAGTCTTTATAAATGATGAACCTCATATATGACAGTAGTCACAAGAATTTTTAAGGAGCTGAAAATCACTATTGCTGAACTTTTTTCTGTATGTTTTATTTAGCTATATAAATATCTACCTTTTCCCCATAGTGGCCACAGTACAGTATTTATTAGTTCAGTCCAGGTCTGTAGCCTACAAACAACAGACAACATGGTCCAGCCTAGGTATGTCATGGGCTACCCCTTGCAGCCTTATGTAAAGTGCAATCTGCTATTTGCACAGCTATGAAGTCACCTATGAGAAACCTTATTAGAAAATAGCTCCCTCTTAAAGTGGGAGGCAAGGGGGGAATTGAGAATTTGAAGAGAAGGCCACTGGCAACAAAGCCAATGTGTGCACACATAAGCTTGTAGTATTGTCACATTTTAGGGGAAAAATGAAAATGTCATCTATAGTAACTCGATGGATATGATGGTGAAATAAATGGTATTGGTAGTGCTTTGGTGTGTGTTTTCAGCTTATGACTGGCACTCATATTTTATGAGTGAATCTGGGCCAATCTGGAAAGAGGTGGTTACTGCTGAAGCTTCATTCTGGACCCAATCTCTTCAGCATCATTTTCAAAGATGAAAACAGAAAATATATTCATATACATTTTCTCCATGACCCCAAACCTAAAAGGATTGCTACTGTGATCACAGTCAATGTCAAATTCAAAGCAACTTTGCTTGGGCTTCAAAAAAAATGAAATACAAAGTCCTACACTGTGAATGAGATCAGTCTCACAGGTACAGAAAGGAAGGGGTGCTGTTTGGTAAAAAGACATATAAAACCACCTTAGTATTTCAGCTGACTTCTACCTTACCAGGATGTGGCTTTAAACAAAGCTGTTGTATTCTTGATATTCTCAAAGTTGAAGTGCCCAGACAGACACAAAGCATTTTTCTCCCTAAGTTGTGAGCTGGTCAAAGTCATGAAGAACTCTTAACTTTCTATCCTTTATAGTTTTAATAGAGTTGCTGGATTAGGCTGTGTATAGAGACAAGCATCTGAGGTGGGAAAAGATAATTACCATAATGAAACCATCCCTTCAGAACTGCAGATTCTGCACCCACAGAATTCAGTTCAACCAGCCACAGACATAACAGGAGCTTGGGCATCCACAGACACTGGTATGCTGAAAATATGTGGGGTTTCTTTGTATTGTTATTTTCTAACCAAAATTTACCGACCATGCACAATTGCCCTTGAAAATTCTGTAATAGACAAGATGAGGTCCTTTTATCTCTAAATCATATAAAACAGCAGAAAAGTCTTTTCAAAGACCCTCTGCTATGAAAGATGTGTGTGTGTGTGTGTGTGTGTGTGTGTGTGTGTGTGTGTGTGTGTTATCATTCTCCCATATGCTCTTCTTTTTGCATTTTTCTTTGTCTGTTTTGGGTGATAGGATCTTGCTCTATATCCCAGGCTGACCCAGAATTCATTATGTAGCCCAGGTTGCCCTCCTCTCTTAGTGATCCCCACATTCCCCTTGTGAATGCTAGAATTATAGCTGTGAGCCACCCTGACCAGCTTAACCCTCTATTTCCTAGCTGATGACCATTAGTTCCTGCTCTTCAAGGTCACTTTGCAGTCCTCAAGTTAGAATTCTATAGCCATGTGATTCCTACTGAATTTTCTCCAATTCTTTTTCCTGTGGGCCAATTTTTCGCCAATTGCTAACCCTTATTTTGCATGATTTTCTGCTAGAATTCAGCTGGCCCGCCAAATTTAGTATTGCCTGACAATTTGACAGGCATATACTCAGTTCCTTTGTCCAGATCACAAAGGCCATGACTAGAATAGATCCACCCTCAACCCAGAGCGGGGGTGGCTTACCACTAGGTATGGCTCAGGCTACTCTCCAAGGATTCTTGCCAAGGACAGGATGGAAAGACCTTGGGCTTTGTGAGTGAAGGGAAGATACTTAACTAGAATTTTTATTACACTGAGAAAAGGTAGCCTTAGAAAGAAGTAAATAATTGGATTGATCTTGGTGAAATAAATGTATATGTCTTTGACCAGAGTTAAAAATAGAGGAAGGGGAAATTATAAAAGTTCACATTTTTTTTAATCTTCAGAGCATCTGCATTCTGATGGCCAATAGGCAGGAGAGTATCCATGCAGCTATTCAGTTGACCAGAGCTTCAAGCTCTGAGTCTGAAAGGTTTACTCGCATAGGCTTTATCCATCTATGCTCAAATAACAGTTCTTCCTGAAGCTAGGGTGGGCTCCTATGCCATGCTTCTTCCATGCTGCTTCTCCAGTTCAGATCCATTAGAAACCCTGTGGATAGAGAGCACCTACTGAGATTCAGAACCTCCTAGAATCCAGAGAGTTCTCTCGACACTCCATAGTCCTGTCCTTATCTACACAATCTCCTGTGTTTTCTATTGATTATATAAGGTTATCTTATATAATACTCTTGTGATTGGTAATTTTATGTATCAATTTGGCTAGGCCAAGATAACAAAATACTTAGGGAAAACACTGGACTTAATATTGCTGCTATTTTTTAGATGAGATTAAGCAGAGTACCCTTGATAATGTGGGTGGGAATTATCCAATCAGTTGAGATCCCTAATTAAGAAAAGAGTGAGGTCCCTAATTAAGAAAAGAAGAGGGACTTCTGTCCCAGACCCATGACCCATGACCACCAACCCTCCCCTGGGTCTCCAGCCTGTCAGACTGCCCTACAGAGGTCTTGTCAGTACACCCTGGGTGAGCTGAAGCTGAGTCTTTACAAATTCATTCTCTCTCTCATATAGATATAAATATAAATATGGATGTAGATACAGAGAAATGTAGATATAGATATAGAGAGTTGATAGAAAGAAATAGATACAGATATATCATATTGATTTTGTCTCTCTAGAGAGAACTGACTAATATACTCTTTCCCCTGAGAAACAATGGGTCACTTTTATTGTGTCACTTTTTCCTTTGACCTCAGAAGTAACCTCACCCACAACTTGACCAAGAACAATTAGGCTCCAGACATAGACTCCTTCAGCTTTCCACTCCCACACTCAATCACCTGGGTTCCCATGTGCCTTTGCTGCCTACTTCCAAAATGAAGAAGAGTTAACTACCCACATTAGTTTGGGTTTGCCTCTTTAACTAGGCTCTTCATTTGAAAACCTCTTTCCATTCTACAAACTTAGACCATAGTCCTTCTCTCCCTAGTACTCACAGCCAAGTACCCATCGTCCTGATCTAAAAGCTCATTAAGATGTGCCTGGTGTTTTACAAAAGGAAACAGCCATCCCCTGCAATCTGTTATCTCTGTTCTTTCCTTCACAGTCAAGCTCCTCAGTGTTTCTCTTCTAGTATCACCTCCTATTTTTTATTCAACCTGCTATAGCCTCTCTGTCCTCTCACCACGTGATTAAATCCACCTTACCAAAGATACGAATTGCCTTTGATCACCAAATCTAGGGAGTACTTTTTGGTTCTGACTTGATCTGACATCTCTGTAACCTCTGACCCTGACCATTCTATCTGAAGACATCTTTATTTTAGATGTCAGACTCCATCTTCTCTCATGTCCCCAGTGGAAGGGACTTATAGTCCTGATGGCAGATGGGATAATTTTAGGTGGTACAAGATCTCAATCAGAAACCCCATAATGCATAATATGGTTCCTGTAGCTCTGAGTCCTGCCTCAGCACTACATAAAATATGAGTTATACAGTAAGGAAGCCCCATTCTCTTACAATGATCTTTCAATTCTTCTGACTTAAACAGAGAAACTCTCAGGTTTGCATTGGAGTTACTTTAACACCTGTCTAATGTATTTGCCAATCAACCTTTTCTGAGGCAGAGAATAAGGAAAGAGGCTTCTTTTTCATAGCAGGCAGAATGCTAATGTGGGTTGTTAAGTTTTCTCATTGGTGGTTGGTTTCTGGATTGCTTTATATTTGTGGCAAATAATTCTACTTCTCCTTTAATATCACAATAACACATTTCTTCTCAAATAAACTAAGAAAAGTCAAGCAAAGTGAACTGGACTGAAGAAAAATTATAGAGAAATGCCTGTGGTTTGGGAAACTAACTTTCCAGCATGTCTCAGAACGCTGTCCATAGCTCCATGTCCACTCACACTACACATATTTTATGCATTTATCATTATTCACAGATGACATGATAGTATACTAAGTGACCCCAAAAATTTTACCAGGGAACTCCTACAGCTGAAAAACGCCTTCAGTAATGTGGCAGGATACAAGATTCACTCAAAAAAATCAGTAGCCCTCCTATCCTCCTATATACAAGTGATAAATGAGATGATAAAGAAATCAACACCCTTTATAATAGCGACAAATAACATCAAATATCTTGGAGTATCTCTAACCATACAAGTGAAAGACCTGCATGACAAGAACTTTACATGTTTGAAAAAAGAAATTGAAGATGAGATCAGAAAGTAGAAAGATCTCCCATGCTCATGGATAGGTAAGATTAACACAGTAAAAATGGCCATCCTACAAAAGCAATCTACAGATTCAATGCAATCCCCATCAAAATCCCAACATAATTCTTCACAGACCTTGAAAGAACAATACTCAATTTCATATGGAAAAACAAAAAACGCAGGATAGCCAAAACAATCCTGTACAATAAGGAACTTCCGGAGGTATCACCATCCCTCACTTGACGCTCCACTATAGAGCTACAGTAATAAAAACAGCTTGGTATTGGCATAAAAACAGACACATTGAAAAATGGAATCAAATAGAAGACCCTGACAAAAATCAACACACCTATGAACACCTGATATTTGACAAAGAAGCCAAAATTACACAATGGAAAAAAGATAGCATCTTCAACAAATGGTGCTGGCATAACTGGATGTCAACATGTAGAAGAATGCAAACAGATCCATATCTATTGCCATGCACAAAACTCAAGTCCAAGTAGATCAAAGACCTCAACATAAATCCGTTCACTGACCCTGATAGAAGAGAAAGTGAAAAGTGGCCTTGAACACATTGGCACAGGAGACCACTTCCTGAATATAATACCACTAGCATAGACATTGAGAGCAACAATTAATAAATGGGACCTTCTGAAACTGAAAAGCTTCTGTAACGTAACGGACACTGTCAATAAGACAAAACAATAGCCTACAGAATGGAAAAAGATCTTCACCAACCCCACATCTGACAGAGGGCTGATCTCCAAAATGTATAAAGAACTCAAGAAACTAGGCATCAAAATACCAAATAATCCAATTAAAAAGTGGTGTACAGATCTAAACAGAGAATTCTTAACAGAAGAATCTCAAATGGCCTAAAGAACCTTAAAGAATTGTTCAACATCCTTAGCCATCAGGGGAATGCAAATCAAAATGACTCTGAGATACCATCTTACACCTGATAGAATGGCTAAGATCAAAAACAATGATGATAGCTTATGTTGGGGAAGATGTGAAGTAAGGAGAACATTCCTCCACTGATGGCGGGAGTACAAACTTGTACAGCCACTTTAGAAATCAATTTGGCAGTTCCTCAGAAAATTGTGAAAGAAAGAAAGGAAGGAGGGAGGGAAGGAAGAAAAAGGGAAGAAAGAAAGTCTGTCTACTTATCTCAGTGTATGGTAGCAGTCTATCATCTAAATTGGGAAACTAGGTGTCTTAGTGAGGGATTCCATTGCTGCAATGACACACCATGGCCAAAAAGCTAGTTGGGGAGGAAAGGGTTTATTTAACTTACACTTCAGCATTGCTGTTCATCATTGAAGAAGTCAGGACAGGAACTCAAACAGGGCAGCATCCTGGACACAGGAGCTGATGCAGAGTTCATGGAGGGGAGCTGCTTATTGGCTTGCTTCCCCGGCTTGCTCAGCCTGCTTTCTTATAGAATCTAGGACCAGCAGCCCAGGGATGGCACCACCCACTATGGGCTGGGCCCTCCCACATTGATCACTAAATGAGAAAATACATTACAGCTGGGTCTCATGGAGGCATTTCCTCAACTGAGGCTCCTTCCTCTCTGGTGACTCTAGCTTATGTCAAGTTGATGCACAAAATCAGCCAGGACACTAGGATACCTAGGAACCATCCTTGCCACCAGCTGTCACCACCAGCCAACACATAGGATTAAGTCCTCTTTGACAAACCTGGATGAAATCCCTCTTTTCTCTATCAGCTATTGTCTCAAGTCAGGCTTGTTGTCTCTGGAAGGATCTAACTGGCCTCCCTGGTGCCAATATCACGCTTGTCAAACGCAGTCTGCACAAGGCTCTTAAATTCAGTTAGATGGAGCCATTTCTTGCTACTGCCTCAGGATTCTATTAACATAAAACCAAATATATGGGAAGGACATTTTTTTTTTTTTTTACAGCTTGTAGGAACTTTATTTTCCTTCCACCTTTTTTCCCTTTGCTCAGGCGTCTGCAGAGGAGCTCAGGACCACTCAGTAGTGGCTCCAACCCACTCGGTGGCCTGCGCTGTGGGAGCTGCTGACCAGTCCTCAGTGGCAGGCTGGGCACTCCAGTCTTCAGTAGGGAACTGCTGGATGGGTACAGAGGGTACCTGTACACCCTCAGACCAGTCTGCCACCTCTGGCTGAGCAGCAGTGAACTCAGGAGCTGGTGCAGTCCATTCGCCCTGGAATTCCTCCTTGGTCACAGCCTTCTCAGCAGCGGCCTGTTCCTCCTCAATCTCCTCTGGGTCTCTGTAGAAGTAAAGATCAGGCATAACTTCCCATGGATGCTCACGGGAGATAGTGCCACGCATGCGGAGTACTTCCCGGGCCAGCATCCACCACATCAGACCCACTGAGTGAGCTCCCTTATTGTTGCATGGGATGGCAATGTCCACATAGCGCAGAGGAGAGTCTGTGTTACACAGCGCAATGGTGGGCAGGTTGACATAAGACACCTCTGTGAGGGGCTGGTGGTCAGCTCTGGGATCAGTCACCACTAAAAGGCGCGGCTCCCTGAAGGCTGCTTGGATCTGGTTAGTGAAGGTCCCAGGGGTGAAGCGGCCAGCAATCGGAGTGGCTCCAGTGGCGGCCCAAACTTCAGCACAGCTCACTGCCCGGTGTTCCTGGAGGAGATGACACTGACATCAGCAGGGTTCTCAATGGCAACAATAGCGCGGGCTGCAAGCAACAGCGTATCCCAGGTCCTCTTCAGGATTATGATGTAGATACCATCACTTTTCCTCTTGTAGATGTACTGCTCCATCTGAAAGTCAAGGTTGGTGTCACCTCAGTGGGTTCCTTCAGCAAGGAATTTGAGGACATCCTCTTCCTTCATCTGCAGGACGTCAAGGGCTCCGGACATTGTGTAAGTTTCCCTTTAAGTTATGACGGATATCAAGAACAACGCCATATGGACCCGTCCCCGAGTAGCGCGGAAAGGCGGGAAGGACATTTTAACCTGCAATCCACACATGGGCCACAGGGGGACCTTGAACCCACTGAAATTAACTGCAAACAAGATATGTATGTTTCTGGGATAAAAGTCACAATTGTCAAATCCTCAGAGGACTCTTTGAAGTGAAGTGGAGTCTCCCTTCTCTGCAAACACCAAGAGGACCAGTAGGTAGATTGAAGCCAGTAGGTTAGATTGATGTCTAGGGAATCTTTACCCTAGCCTTAAATAGGGTTTTCCTGGGAAGCCTTCCTCTCATCAATACCCCTTACCCTTCAAACATCTATCTTCTGAAGCCCTCGGGTTCTTTGGAGGTAGGTAACTTTCACTGTTTGTCATACAACCTTTGTATATATGCAAGAGAAATACGGTGAATATGTTCTTCCAAGAAGGTTCCAGAAAAATATAGTTAGAATATCTCAGGTGATCATTTCAAAATCCACTTCTCAGAACCCACTGATCCAGAAAGGATTCCCAGCTTTAGAGGAGAAAGTACATGTATATCCATCTACTTCAGTGTCACAGAGAAGAAAATTGAGTTTGTGTGTGCACATGTACATGTGTAAAAAAAGTAACCACCTTCTATTGTTACCATGTACTGTGCAAAAACACTATCATCCAAGTGTGAGGTTATCAACTCACTTACTAAAACACAGGTACTGTGAAGGTTAATCTACACTGGTTACCTAGGAGACACATCTGAGCGTGTCTTTGGGGACTTTCGAGGGAGCCTTGACTGAGGAAGAAAGACTCAACCTGAATGTGTGTGATCTGTTTGGCTAGGGTCTTGGGCTGAATTAAACAGGGAAAGAAGGGCAGATTAGTACCAGCATTACTCTTTCTCTGCATCCTGATCCACCAAGATCTGAGGAATCTCAAACACCTGCTTCTGTCACCATGAACCATGGTTTCCCTACCATCAGGAACACCTCTCAAACCATGAGCCAAAATAAACCCTGTAAGTTGTTTGTAGCAGGCTTTAGGGGCCAGCAGCCCCCAAATCATGACATGGAGACTTATTCTTAATCATGAATGCTCAACCTTAGCTTAGTCTTGTTTCTAGCTAGCTTTTTTAAACTTAAAATAACCCCTTTCTGTTTATCTATATGCTGCCCCAAGGCTCATTTATCTCATCTATGTACTGTCCATCCTGCTTTCCAGCTTCCTTCATGTCTGGCTATCTGGCCCCTGGCTAGCTTGTCTTCCAACTGGCTGGCTCCCCTTTTCTCTCTGCCCACCAGTCCTGCCTATCACTCCTCTGCCTAGCTATTGTCCGTTCAGCTTTTTATTAGACCAATCAGGTGCCTTGGGCAGGCAAGGTAAAACAGCAACACACCATTAAATAGTTAAACAATTGCAGCACAAGCAAATGCAGCACATCTTTACATAGTTAAACAAATGCAGCATAAGCAAATGCAACACATTTTTACATAGTTAAACAAACATTCTAATCCATAGCAGTTTTTGTCTGGTATCTTGTCCCAGCAATGGGAAAAGCAACTAATACTGATACCAAACATAGTGGATATATAACTTGCTTGTAGTCACAAGGCTAGTAAGACTTGGAGCTGGGCTGCAAGTCCAGATCTCTACGATACTATCTTGATAACAGAAGCATGGTCGATTTTTCCTAGTTTATTATATCCACTACATAAACTGCAAAAACAAAAACCCTCATTCAGCTGGCCTCCTTGATGCCAATATCACACTTATCTAGTGTATTCTGCACGAGGCTGTCAAATTCAGTTAGCTGGAGAATGGCAAATATTCTATCAAGATAGGAAATAAAATGGGGGAATTGCAAGTATTTTATCAAGATAGGAAATAAAAATCTGTAGTACCACATTCAGAAGCTCTGTACTCATTTTCCTCTCAAACACTTTAATCAGACTTTGTTTATGGGTTTGGGGACTAGAAGGGTAGGGGCTTCATTCTGTTGCTTGCAAACACTCAGTAGATGATTACACAGAGACAAGCTTTTATGTCATAGGCTTTCCTGCAAAAGTTTCTGTGAAGGATCTATTAGCCTTAATGAAGAAATATGCAGAACATCCTGGGGTAGAAGTTTGTTGTGCAGAGCCTTCTAGGATTCCAGAGAACAGCAGACACACATACAGCCTCTTCTTGTCTTGTTCCCTCTCACATCCTGCTAGAGTAATGATGACCTCTAAAGTTCAGAGAAGATGCTGGCCTTGGCACCCCAGAAAACCTGGAAGTCTCCCATAGTGACAGAGCAAACCTCAATCAATATAAATCCAGGGACAGATGGGTATTCAGGACCCCTAAAAAGCAAAAGATGAAGACATCTGAGACATACCCGCCTGGGAAGACACACAGCAGCATCCAGCACCAGTGCCACAAAGGCCACAGACACCACTGTCATTTCTCATCTCTGACTATAAGCCAGATACCGCATCAGAGAATTAATGTCTTATGTCACAACAGCTACAGAAGTTAGCAAATTGATTTCTGCATTGTCTCCATTTTCCAACCTTACTTTCACAGAGAAACATCATGTGACTGGGTTCTAGGTAGTTTAAAAAAATTCATCATACATACACACACACAAGAAGAATGTAATTACTTCTTTTGCACCCTCTAACTCTTCCCCCAGGAGACTTTTCTATGCCTAGCAGCTGGCACGATCATAAAATGGAAGGAACACAAGACTCCAAAATTTCACATGATAATAGCCCATCCAACACTCACTTGGCAAACCACTTAAACTCAAGACGTATCTCTTACATTAGCTACAGTTCCCTACATTTCCCCCAAGCCTTCAAGTGATGCTGTTACCATCATCATTTTCAAATGTGGACCTTCTAAGTGTATACATAGCTTTCCCAAGACCACACCTAGTAAATCCTGGAGTCAAGATTCCAGTCTAAGCCAGTTAGTCTCAAAGTTCATGCCAGGAGTCACAAGTTCTCACCTAGAAGGAGTGGTACAGATGAAAAGGATAGTGTACACTCAATGATGGGTGTGTGCCCATTGCTTAAAAAAAAAAAAGTCAGCTTGACATCACTGTTCATGATGTCTGTGAGCATTTTGTGGCCCTCCATGGTCTCTTCATCCAGTCCCATCTTGCTATCTTTCTGTTGTTCCTTCACCCACAATGCTGACCCTAACCCATACCTACTCCAGGTCTCCATCCACAGGAAACACACCTGCAACCCATCTGCCCTCTCCTTCTGTGCACTTACAGCATATGCTGGTGTTCCAGGTGCAAGTGGCCGGTGTCTGTACCGTCTGTAGAATGGGTTTTATTTTTTGTCATGAAGCTATGGCTTGTCTCAGGCCTGGTTTTTATCACCAGCTTGAACCTTTCCATGAGTCTGTGAATCAAACTATAGCTGAATCAAAGTTGGAAGGGGTGATGATGGCTGATCAGATAGAAGAGAAAAATCAAGGCTCCAAATGTTCACAACAGGCTGGAATGATGGGCTCAAGCCAAGAAGAAATTTAACCAAAAAAACAAAAACAAAAACAACAAACGACAGACTCTTGAAAGAATAGGACCTCAAAGGTCTTAGCCTGGAGCCTGTGATTTAAACCCTTAAACTAGAAGGGGTTCCGCCCTCCTGATTTTAACTATTCTGGTCACATCTGTTTCTGATTATCTCTGAGTGTGTGAAGAAATTACCTTATCTGCTTTAAAAAATCTTCCTAAATTCCAATTAAATGGAATAGGATGGCTTAGATTTTTAAAGCCCAGGCTTTCACAGCTGCTGCGTGGGAAGCCGGCTTGTGTCTAACCCCCTGTGTGATCTTTGCTTTGGAGAGCGTTTAGTGAATAAACCTCCGTGTTTTATTGATCGATGTGATGCTTCTGGTGGGGAAACCAGTGTGAACCGACAGGTTAGCCGGTCCTTTGCTCCTGTCACCTGAGGAAAAGGAGACACTCGGTAGACAAGTACGTACAGATTCGTCTAATAAGCCAGAGACAGATAATTAGAACTAATGCACCTGCCTCCTGCATGAGAGAAATGCTAGGAGGTTAACAGCTGGTGAAGTTCCTTGTCAGCATGGGGGAAATGGGGTTAGAGTGAACAGTGCTTAAGCTGCAAGGTCTGGGGACAAGGCCTGGGATTCTGCATTTGAACAAAGTTCTAAGGCAGATCTTATGTGTGAGGAGGAGATGGCAGCGGGTGTGTGTGTGTGTGTGTGTGTGTGTGTGTGTGTGTGTGATAGAACCACTTGCCAGTGTGTGTGTGTGTGTGTGTGTGTGTGTGTGTGTGTGTGTGTGTGTGTCATAGAACCACTTGCCAGAACCAGTTCTTTCTTTCCACCATGTCAGCGGTTCTCTACCTGTGGGTTGTGACCCCTTTGGGGGCGGAACGACCCTTTCACATGTCCACCTAAGATCATCTACGTATCAGATATTTATACAATGATTCATAACAGTAGCAAAGTTACAGTTATGAAGTAGCAATGAAATACTTTTATGGTTGGAGGTCCCACAACGTGAGGAAGTGTGTTAAAGGGTCACAACATTAGGGAGGTTGAGAACCACTGCACCATGTGCGTCCTGGGGATTGAACTCAGGCTTAGCAACCTCACTGGCCTTCTAAGACAGATCGCAGGCACCAGTGAACATTTGGAGTAGAAGGAAGAACCCAGGTATATTACCTGCTTTTAGAAATAGAGGACTCACAATTTAAAAATCATAATTTATGTTTGGCTAGTACAGATTCATACCTGTATTTATGTCGTAGTTCATGCCTATATTTACATGCTAGTTCATACCTGTGTTTGTCAGGGTTCTCTAGAGGAACAGAACTGATAGGTTTATACATCAAAAGAGGCCTTATTGGAGTCGCTTCAATTATATGACCCTTGTGGTCTAATAATAGCTGTTTCACACCGGAGAAGCTGAGAACCCCACAGCTTCTCAGCCTGTGAGGCTGGATACCCCACTCAGTAGCTTGCCTCTGGTGCCAAAGGCCTGGAGGATTATTAGAAACCCACTGGTCTCCACTCCACCTCAGAAGGCCAAAGTAGTTGAGTTCTGACGTCAGCAAGGACGGCAAGAGCAACAGCAGAGACCGTGATGGTGGCAGTGTGGTGGCGGCATCAGGGTAGGTGAACTCACCATTGGAGTAGAGGAGAAGCAGGCAAAAAGCAAACAGCTTTTCTCTGGGACTTCCTTATATCCTGGCTGCGGCCACAAGATGCTGTCCACATTTCTGGTTGTACTCCTATTTCAATTAACCTAGTCTAGAAAATTCCTCCAAAGTGTGTCCAGAGACTTGTGGGTAACTTAAAGTCTTGTCAAGTTGACAATATTAACCATTATAATATATGTGGCTTAATCAGAAACCTCTCTTTTTGTAAGATTATATATATATATCTGAGCAGAAAATCATGCTACTCCATACTCTATAGAAAGTCTAGTGATCTGAATTGAAAGCTTGTGAACATATCGCCCCCTTTCTCATAAATAACAGTGTATCTAATGACAAGCAGAAATCCGGATGGAGAAAATTACTATCTATGTCTGGATATGTAAAGCCCACACTGATAATGAGAATTCACAGAGCAAATGACCAAGTTAAAACATGAGGACTACTTCCTCTCCAATTATTTTAACTGGAGGTCAGTTAATGTTTCACCATGTTCCTATCTGCTCAACTGCCCATCACTGTCTACATTCCTTATGTGTGTTCATTATAGTGCATGAGAGGGACTCAATTCCTCTGTGTCCCTTTGAATCTGCTCTGTTGGCTAGTCTTTGCCCTAGGGTCAGCAAATCTCTGGCATGTCTTAAGGTATTTCTGGTCCTTTTAATCACAAGAGCAGATATCTTTTCAAAGTTTGTGTAATAACCCAGGCTACCTAGAGCTTAGTGTCATCTCCCCAGCTCTGTAGTGCCTGCAGGAGGGGCAGGACAGCCATTAGCCTTTCCAGATTCTCCATCACTGCCTGCTGCTACTTCAAGCTCTGATGAGGGTCAGGGAAGGGATTGGAGAAAATATGTAGCTTCTATTAACAATGGTGCTGGTCATACCTAACCATGACAGGATTTCAGAGCAGACTTCTCCCCAGGGCTCACTTCAATGGTTTATCTGAAAACCTCCATTAGAACCCTCTAATATTCCAATGAGTCAAGCGATGACTTCATCCAGTGACTGCATCCAACAGTCAGGCTCTTAAATTCAGAACCTCCCCCTCCCCCAAGCAGTGCTGTGAGCCAGGTCCCTTTGAAGGCGACTCTAGACCCCCTCTTTCACATTTTTGGTTCCTCAGGAAACATATGACTCTATTGCTCTTACAGTCTCATCTCTGCTACCTCGAGCTTCTGCTTCTGTATTTTTCAGATATAGTAGATATACATCTCCAACATCCTTCAGTACTCATATCAGGCCTTCTGAGTGGTCCCCATCACCCCTGCTCATTGAAGGTGAGTAAAACAGCAAAATTCTGTGGAGGAATGTCTCTTCTTCAGTTCACTAAAGCCTCTTGTTTCATAGGATGGAGGTGAGTGGTGCCAATATACTACATGTGGTCCAACAGCTTTCAGGAGATGGGGACATGGCGTATCACATGACTCTCACCTTTGAGTACTTTGTGGAAACCAATCAGTCACAGGAAAACTGGTACAAACAATTTCTTCACAAGTATATACAGAAAGCTCTTCTATGTGTCAGTCAGCACAAGGCAGGGGAAGGATTTATCTGGATCTGATTTCTTTCGGGGACAGCACAAACGGGAACAAATATGTAGTCGTGTGGTAAATATGTAATATTAAAGATGTTTGTGCTTGCTGTTCTGTAGTATTTGTGTGGAACTCAAATTGTTGGACTAAAGATACTGTTAGGGAATTAAGTGAAGAGGAAAGAGAAAATGATTAAATCAGTAGTTGGGAACAGAGAAAACTTCACATGTGGACAAAGAGTCAGAAGGAAATAGCATTGTAGAGAATCCCAGTACTGCTCAAGGAAGAATACACCCAGCAGAAGTGTGCTAGCTCATACCCTGTAATCTTGATAGCATAGGCTATAAGTCATGTTCCTTCTCCTACCTGGAATGCCAGATACTTGATAATACTCTTGGTTCCTTCTGATGGCTTGTTTCAGCTCTGTTAATTCTCCCCATCTCCTTTGGGAACCACTGCATTATACAATCTCTATGATCAAATCCAATTCCAAGAGTGTAAAGGGAACTTTATTATTTAAAGACAGAGCACATAAAGGCTAGTCCCACAGTCTTCCTTCAGAGTGGTGGTAACCTGTGTTGTGGTCCCTGAGATTAAAGATGGGAAGTGAGACAGAGTCTGTGTGTGTCTATCTGTCTGTCTGTCTGCTTCCTGTCTGTGTATCTGTCTGTGTCTGTGTGTATGTCTGTGTGTGAATGTATGTGTGTATACGTGTGTGTGTGTGTGTGTGTGTGTGTGTGTGTGTGTACAAGACCAGAGAATGATGTTGGGCATCTTCCTCCACCTTATTTTTTGAATCATGATCTCTCACTGAACATAGAGTTCATTGATTTGGCTAAACTGCCTGGCCAGCAAGTTCCAGGGATCCTCTTGTCTCTGCATCCCCAGAACTGGGACTACAGACATGGGCTGTCACAAACAGTCTTTTTGTGTGGCTTCTGGGGATCAAACTCAGGTCCTTAGGCTTATACAGGAAGCACTTTACCAATTGAAGCATCTCCCCAGTCCCTAAACTTCTTACAAATGTTTATTGATAGTAAGAATCCTACTGCGTGTGCCAACAAAAGATGCTATCTTTCAGGAACCTGCTTATCAGTGTTCATCAAGATAATGTGGTACGTAATTGAACCCCATATCATCCATGTTAGCCCAATCAATATTGCCAAGGCCAGAAGCTGGAGCTGGGGAAACAGAGAGCACTTTCTAGAGTAGTTGCTTCAGAAAGCAGGTTTGAGAGTGACTGAAATAGCTGGGTGGATGAAGAAGGGACCAGAAATCCTATGAGACCAGCGGAAATAGAGCAAGGACTGCAAGAAAGAGCTGATAAACAAGAACACCCTGGGATGCTCTTGGACCTGGGCTCTCGAGCCTGGGACGCTTCTGGACCTCGGTTCTCTGGGAAGGCTTGGTTTTGGAAGCTTTGAAAGTTAGCTAGGAATAGAACCACTCATTTCCCCTCACAATTGGGTCCAAAAGGACCTAAAGGAGGGTCGACAAGCGGAGTGCCTAGGAAGGGTACCCAGGCCGTGTGAGTATGTATGAGAGACTCGGGATTGAGCCATTACAGCCACTATTCAGGGGGAACTGAAACGATGAAGTGGTTTCCCTGTGCAGCTTGCAGTTTCTGCTTTAGTGTTTTAAAACTACTCTATGCCTATCAGCTGTTCCACACCAATGCTTCCAGCAGCTGTGAACTGTGTGATTGTTAACTAACAGCTGTAGTGCGGCATTGAGGAGTCTTCGCGGCAGACGTTCCCCAAGGTAGCCAAAGAAAGAAGCCTTCATTCGGGGTGGGCCCAAGGGACACTCTTTGTACTAAGTGCCTGTACATCTGGCAATGTCCATAGCCCCTAAACAAAAACAAAATGGAGTAGATAGGATAGAGAGAGTGGAGGAAAGAAAGAGCAAAATGGAGGCTGACGGGATAGAGTAGAATATCGAACTGTTCCGTGAGTTTTGAGGCCATGGGTGGTCACCTTTGGAGCAGTGGCCCGGAGAAGAGTTGCCCCCTCTCCTATTTGCCAGTGCCTGCGAGCAATTTCCAAGTCAGCATATATGTTGACTTAATGCCCCAACTTCTGCATATGCTCTGTCTGCTAATAGTCTCGTGCTGAGAAATACTGCCAACAAACAGTAGAGGAGAAAACACATAGAGGCCAGTTGGACCTGTACGGCCAATTATGTGGCTACTGGTGACCCGAGGACAGCATCTTGTTCATCTGTACCCCCACTTACACCTGCCTACCTTCGACCTCACCTCGTACTCCAGGATGCCCTCACCGTCCCAGCCAATGGATGCTCCCAAGAGCACTAAGAAAACCAAGCAGATGGCTAGTGATGAGGGTGTGCAGCAGCATGGTATGCACAGGCATGGCCGTGAACTGCCTAGAGCTGGGTGTGCAGGAAACTCAGAGGCGGGAGGCACCAGCCTGGCTCTTGGTAGGCAAATGTCTTCGTTTCAAATCCAGCCAGAGGTGGGAGCTTTGCCGCCTTCTGAAGGAAACCCATAGGGTTCCTCGACACTTTCCCCTGCCTCTGACTCCTTTCCCTTGCTGCTGCTGCCCACCCCATCCTCTCAGCTCCCCGTTTCTCAGGTGGGAGGAGGAGATGAGCAGCTTTACAGCCCCCCCCCCAGTGGAGGTGATCAGGTTCTGCAGTGCTAGCTACCAAGGCAAGGACAGCCTTGCAGCCTCCACCTGCCCACAGCAGCCCAGTGTGTCTTTTAAAGGGACCTCTCTTTATCCTTCTACAGTTGACCTCCCCCTACCCCACTCCTGATCTCTTCCATCCCTCTTAAATTCTTTTTCTCAGCCTTTGTTCTTTCCCCATTTTGGCTTTGACCTTAAATTCTCTTCCTTTCACTCATTTTCATTTTTTAAAGATAGAGTCTCATGTGGTCCAGACTGGCCTTAAACTCTGTGTGGCCAAAAATGATCTTGAACTGCTCATCTTCCCACCTCCAACTCCCCAGTGCTGGGATTGCAAGTGTGTGCTACCGTGCCCAGTTTATACAGTGCTAGTGCTTGAACCCAGCACTTTGTACATGTTCATCAAACACTCGACCAGGTGAGCTATAGTCCCAGCTCCCTCATATACATGATTTTAGTGACCACTATTCAGACCAGTCCATCTCTTATCATACTCTTCTCCTATTTTTCATTTCTTCATTCTTTTTAGGATCCCTTGTCCTCAGCTATCCTATGGATAGCGGGTAGCAGCAGGCTTAGTGGTCTGCCTATGGGGCAGTATGGAGATCCTAGGGATAAATGACTATATTGACATATGAATCATAGGACAGATGATGTACTGTATATTTGGTAACCCATGTAGGCAGGGTTCCACATGAGATGTAGTAGGTGCAACTTCATTTTGGGGTTAGTGTAGTTTGGTCTTCAATTTGGGAGACTCAGAGACTTTATCTTTTGGGGTCACTAGGAGCAATCACATGTTGGCCACAAGGTCACAGTATAATATACACAAGAGAAGGAATATGGAACCAGGTAGCAGAGTGTATATTCACTGAGAGGAATGAAATGTAGTAGAGATGAGCTAGATGCTCCCTAGTTCTGCTCTAGGGGGAGGCTGTCTTCCTCAGCCTCACTTGCATGGACTTGGGGACATGAGATTGAGTTCCAACCAAGGGATCTTGGGCAGAAGTGATTAATTCCATATCTAAATGCAATCATAAAATGCCTCAAGTGCTGAAAGGGAAGGCTTTGCAATGAAGACATACAGTGGAAGGATGGTGGGTCCTTGAGCTACCACATGGAGGCACCATCAGGAAGGATGTCTAACTACTCTGGACTCTGTGTGAAGACCATGAGCTTTAGACATGATCCGCTTCATTAGTTAATAATAGTACATATTTCTAAGGGGGATATAACTTGTTTCTATTATTTGAAATACTCTTTCCAAACCTTGTCAGGACTTGCTTAGTGGTGGTGGGGGGAGTGGAATAAAGACCCCGAAGTTCACGTATTTTACTGCAACACAACTAAAAGAAGCATGGTTGCCTCGTTCAGTCGTTATCAGAAAAGAGTTGGTGGGAGTGAGATGAGAGGAGGTGGTAAAATTGTCTTTCCCTGGGAAGAAAAAGCAGACTCCGCAGATAAGAGCACTTGCTGCTCTTGCAGAGAAGACCCAGGTCCAATTCCCAGGACCTACATGGCAGCTCACAACCATCTGTAACTCCAGTTCCAGGCATCTGGTGCCCTCTTCAGTCCATCACAGACACCAGACACACACATGGTGCGCATACGTACATGTAGGCAAACACCTACATACTTAAAATTTAAAAAATGTCTTCTAACTGTCATTCTCCAAGCATGAGGAACTTTCTGATAAGGTGTTCATCTTTCGAGTTAGTCAGGGAGAGAAAGAGTGTGAGAACCCAGGAAACTCAGAAGTCCAGGATGAGCATGAGAGTACCCAGGCTTGTTGGTACATCATGCCAAGTACAGAAGACCATAGGTCTGCTAGGAAAAACTTAACCAAAGCCTCAAGTCATGAAGGCAGTGCCACGTCCAGCCAGACATACATGTGTCTCTCTGCCTCATCAATGCTTCCAACTAGACAGCTAATAGATGTGGCAGGCTTTTGACAAATTAAATTTAGCAGAATTTCTTTGAACAAGAACATGAACAGTTCATGAATTGAGGAGCAATTAGAACAAGAAGAGGAGAGAGCTCCACCCTACCAGATAGGCAATGAGTATAACATGTAGAGAAAATGAAAGTGAACTAGAAACATGGTGTGATTCCTTCTAGCTTACAAGAATCTACCTTAGTTGTCTGGGGTCTGGTTATTGGCCATCTGTGACTGCATGTAGTTTAGCTGCTGTGACTGGGTAAATTTGGCCATCTATTGCAAATATATAGATTCTGAAGTTAGGCATCTGGTTTGTTTGTGCATAACCTGTCTCATTTCCAGGGGGAAAAAAACAACCTAAGCAAGCCAAGTTTTTTGGCTCAAGTTTGAGGGCAATCACGTTGGGAGAGTGAGTGGTGAGTGACAGGGAGAGATGCGCTGTCTGTGACAGGAAGAGCGTGAAGCAGCTGGCCACATTGCACCCACAGTTGGGAAGCCAAGAGAGATAAGTGCAGGTATTCTACTCAGCTTCGTCCTTTTTATTCCATCCTGTACCGCAGCCCATGGAGTGATGTCTTCTCTCTCCAAGGTTGGTTCCCATCTCAGCTGAACCTCTCTGGAGATGCTCTCACAGATACTCAGAGATTTGTCTTCTAGATGTTTCTAAATCAAGTTGGCAATGAAGATTAACCACAGTGGTTTGTATGTTCAGCTAGGTTGCAGCTTGTCACATGGTGTGGAAACAGTTTTTGGCTAGTGGCCTCTTGCTTATTTAACAAGTGTCTAGCAGGTCCCAAACTGCCCCTCCTACATGCCCCACCTCCATAAGCACATGTTCTCTCAACTCCTCCTGGCCAGAAACCACAGTCCTTTCTTCCTCTCCTCTCCCACATGCAAACTACTGGTGGATTCTGGATGCTCTATTTCAGCATATAGCTACAAATCAGCCACCTCTTACTCTCAGGTTACAAATCCCACAGACTTCTACTGGCTTTGGTGCTTCCGTCCTTGTCTACTGCCTTCCCTGGCTGCAGTCATATTTTTTTTTTTTTTACTTAAAAAAAAATAAAAATCAGATTTCCCAAACTCTCCGTGTGCTTGCCATCCTACTGAAAATAGAATCCAAAGTTGTTCATGTGCTCTCCATGCTCTGGGCTCTACCTCCTGATGGTGATCACCTCTAACCACTCTCTCCTCCAGCAGACATTGCTAATGCCCCACTCACATCCACTGGTGTGTTCATTGGTGTGTCTCTGCGCTCTTCTCTTTAGGGCCTGTCTTGCATCTGCCTGGCAAAATTTTTATGCCTTTATGGTTCCTGAAGTGATCTGTATCAATGAGGTAGAACATAGATGAATCTACCTTACCCTCTAATAGAGCATGTCTGAAGCATGGGCCATACATTCCCCAGGGGCCTCCAGTACGATTGATCTTGTCTCCCCATCGTAGCAACCTGTGGTGGTTTGAATAAGAATGTCTCCATAAACTCATATATTTGAATGCTTAGGGGATGGCATTAGGAGGTATGACCTCGTTGGAGGAGGTGTGACCTTATTGGAGAAAGTGTGTCACTGGGGATGGGCTTTGAGGTTTCAGAAGCTCAAGTCAGGCCCAGTGGCTCACTCTGTTCCTACTGCCTGAAGATATGGATGTAGAACTCTAAGCTACTTCTCCAGCACCATGTCTACCTACACACTGCCATGCTTCCTGTCGTGGCAATAATGGACTAAACCTCTGAACTGTAAGCTAGCCCCAATTAAATGCTTTCCTTAATAAGAGTTTCTGTGGTCATGGTACCTCTTCGCGACAATAAAAGCTCCAAGACACAACCCATGTATTCATATCCCATCTATTAATTTTCCTTCCTTCACTCTCTAACTTCCCCCATTCTGCCATAGTGTTCCCTACAATCATCTCCAGAATAAACCACAGACACCAAAAGCTTCATTTCACAAACTGTCTGAACTAAGCTACCCTAGTGACTACAGCCATACAACCTCCAGTTCCTAGAAGACATATCAGTTCTGCCTTAAAGTCTTTGTGCCTTCCATTCTCTGAGCCTGCAATTCACTGCCACTGGAGCCCTCCCGATCTCTGTCCAAACCCTGTCTTCTCTGGTGGCCGTACACAGTGCCACCCTCTGCCCCCATTCAGCCTTTGCATGCTGGTCTGTTTATTTGTTGACTCTCTCTCCCCAGGAACAGTAAGTTTTATGAGAAGGGCTCAGCATGTTCTGTTCTGTCTTACGCACTGCAGCTTTCTCACCAGGAATGGTTCCTGGCACACTTTGGGTGGTAGTCAATAGTTCTTGAGTGAACAGACACAGACAGAGACTGGGAAGGAATAAAAGGAACACAGATTTGTTGCCAAAGCCCAAAAACATGCAGTGTGACTTTAACGACCTTCAGGGGTGATTGCCCAAACTCTACGAGGCAGAAATGTTACCACTACAGAAAGAAGATCTAGGAACACACCCAGTTTCTGATTTTCTGTAAAAGAATTGGGAGGTTTCCCCAATGAAAATGAGGAAAACAATTTCAATCTGTGATTCTTAGCTTTTGTGTTATAAGCAGTATTCTGAAATGTTTTAAGTTGCAATTTATTTACTTACATGTATATGCACATATGTATGTGTGTATGGATATAGGCATGTGGGTCCCATTGCATATATGTGGTTACAGAACAACATGAAGAAGTTAGTTCTCTCTTTCTAATATATGGGTCCTGGGGATTGAACTCAGGTCATTGGGCTTGGTGGCAAGCACCTTTAACTGTTGAATCATCTTGCCAGTCTATATGATGTATTTTAAATCTTAATCATAATACATTGTTCACAAAATTCTTTTGCTTTGCATAGCTCTATTTTGTAAAATAAAAATAATCGCCGGGCGTGGTGGCGCACGCCTTTAATCCCAGCACTTGGGAGGCAGAGCCAGGCGGATCTCTGTGAGTTCGAGGCAGCCTGGACTACAAGTGAGTCCAGAAAGGCGCAAAGCTACACAGAGAAACCCTGTCTCAAAAAAAAAAAAAAAAAAAAAAAAAAAAAAAAAAAAAAAAAAAAATCATGCTATCAAGTAGTTTAATGTGTGTGTATGTATGCGTGTGTGTGTGTGTGTGTGTGTGCATGTGGGCGCATTCGTGGCCTAAGAACAGGCTAGCAAGTGCAAGCTTGCAGGTTGATACCCATGAATAAAACAACTCAATGTGGGCAGCAGTGCCGAACTCTGTTCTGTGAGGTTTATGAGGCTGGCCTGAGCACTTTTCTTCGTCGTCTCTTGTTTTTCTTGGCACTTCATCCCTGCAGGTGGTGATCCAGACCTCACCTCCATTTGTGTTCATCCTTCAAGTCATGTCTTCCATGTCTCTCTGCCTGAGCACCATCTAAGGAGGGTAGCCCCTTGCCCGTCCCCTTTCTATGTGACACTTGGCCCTATCTGGAGTCACCTGTTCCTTTTTCTCTGCCATTTAGTCACCATTACCTACCTTCAAGGAGTGTAACCCCTTGAGCATAGGCCATGTCTGTATGCCTAGTACCAACTGCGTAATATACATCCCATAATACACTGTGGATACGATGGAAAGAAAGCAGGCAGGCAGGCAACAGGCAGTGTGACAAGGTCCGGGTGGCCACAAACTCGAGGCCGACAACCAGCCACACTCAGGATGTAGCCTCTCAACTCCTGTGCTAGGTCCTTCCCCAGCTCTGCTCTTCCTCACCATGTTGATTGCCTTTCTAATAGACAGGGTCATCCAAGACGGTGGGAAGAGGAAAAGAAAAATGGGGCACAGGAGGGTAGAATGCAGCAGGCAGGCTCTTTTAGCAACCACTATTCCTTATTTCCTGCCAGAGTATTGGCACCTTTAAAAGCCTTGGCTGTCTTCTCCAACTTCCCCACTCAATCACAAACCACAGCGCCTAGAAAAAAGTAAAGGGAAAAAAAATCAATGTGCTAAATCTCTGCTGGGCTCAGTGGCAACTTCCCATAGCTTCCCTCAGCTGACTACAGAACAGTTCTCCAGCTCTGCCTCCAAACTGAACTTCCCATGTTAAGAAATATGCCCTTGCCTATACCTGGCCCATCCCTAGCCTGGAGAAGACTGGGAGACGGACCCTAAAGTCCCTGCTCCTCTCTCCTCCTCTGCTGTCTGCTGTCTATGTCCTCCCCACTCTGCCTTCTCTGGCTTACTTACCCAGCCAGCAATCTAGACAGCCTCCCATTTGCGATTCCCCTTTACCTACTCTCTCTTTTAGATGTGCAAGAGAGATTTGAGTTATTCTGCATATAGATAGTTGGAGTGAGAAGAGGACTTCATTAACATGACTTGTTTTTCATTTCTCCATTAAACCCTATTCACTTTAGCTCTCTCCTCCAGGATTGAGCTGTGGCATTTACTGTCCCAAGGAAGAGGGGGGTGGGAACCCTGTAGGTTAAAGAGACAACTGATGACCCTTGGGGTAAACCCTCATCTGCCTGACTGCTTAATCAGGTACAGGAAAGCCTCATGTGCCTGTATTTCTGTTGGTGGAATTTTTGATCCTCTGAATATATCTATATCCTATGCTTTGGTACCCGTGAATGTGTTACATCTCATGGAAAAGGTGACTTTAGGCAGCTGATGGAAGTAAATTTTACCTAAGTAAGGTAGGAAGATTACTTTGAATTTCCTAGGCAGGCTCAGGATAGACACAAGGAATCTTAATCAGGAGAGAGCAAGAGCCAAGAGAAGCTCAGAGTGATGTAATGTGGGGATGTACCTCCTTTACTCATTTGGAATCTGTCAATCAATGATTGTGGATAGCTTCTAGAAGGGAAACAAAGAAAAGGATTCTTTCTTAATTTCCAGAAAGAACATAGACTTGCTGATACCTTGAGTTTACTCTGGGGAACTAGTTGCCATTTCTGAACTGTAGAACTCTGAGAAAATACATTTTTATTGTTGTGAGTCACTATGTGGGAATCAGTTGTAGCAATAAAAGCAAGTTAATTCAGCTAAATCCTTACAAGTTGGATCACTATGCATACACAGGTCTACCTTGTCTAGATTATGTTAACTTTTCTACCACTGTGACAAAATGCCCAGGATAATCAGCTGACCAGAATGATGGGTTTACTTAGGTTTATTGATTCAATGGTCTCAATCTGTGATCACTTTGTCCTCTTGTTTTGGGCCTCTAGTGGTACACATACCCTGGCAGATGCAAATGGCAAGGAAGGCCTATCCACCACATTGAAAGTAGAAAGCAAAGACAGGGAAAGAGAAAGGAGAGCAGGCATATTTTACATGCCCACACTTCTAGAATTTGGAGGACTTGGGAAGGAGGGTTACAAGTTCAAACCCAGCTTGAGCTACACATCCCACCCAACTAACCCTCACAAGAGAAGGGACACAATATCTCCTTTATGGGGATAGCTCCCAGTGACCTAACTTTTTTCTAATAGTTCCCATCTATGAACAGTTTCATTACATCCCAGGAGTGGTGTGGACTGGCAATGAAGCCTTTAGCACATGGGCCTTTAAGGACACTTACCCAAGCTACAGCCAAGCACTGATCCTGTGAAACACATTTATATCATGAGTATACCAGCTCTACTCACTAGCAATGTCTGAATGTTCTCCTGGTTCTGTCTCCTCGTTCAGTGCTTGGAATCACTGGTCTTTTTAATTATAGCCCATGGCACCTCGTTTCTACTGCAGTGTGCATTCTTCCAGTTACCTGGGAAGTCAAGTGCTTTCTCCCATGATTTTTGGTCCTTTGGAGCTATTCTTTTGTAAAGTGCCTCTTCAAATCTCTTGCCAAATTAAGCCTGAGAAGGGAGGATTCTGCAGTGTGTGTGTGTGTGTGTGTGTGTGTGTGTGTGTGTGTGTGTGTGTGTGTTCTGTGATATATATATACTCTATCTCCCATTCCTACTACAGAGCTTCTAGAATCCCTTTAATCTGGATAGTGGCATAATAGGATCTAATACTTGGTCATTAGACATAGAGCTTCTATCTTACTGGAATTTGGGGGATGACTGGAGCATCTTTTGTTCAAATGAGGAGGCTCCTGTTGAGCTCTTAGATGCCAATCACCACTAAGGTGGCTAAGATGAAGCCACATTTAGCAGATTGAACTTGCAGCCCTAACCTCCATCTTCCAGGAAGGGAAGGAACTAGATGTTGGGTTAACAACCAGCCATGCCCATATGATGAAACCTCTGTAAAAGTCCCTGGAAAACAGAGTTGTGGTGACTTCTGGTTAGTGAGCACATCTGCATGTGATGGAGGTGATGCCCCTTAACTCCACAGAGACACAAGCTCCCAGGCTTGAAGCCACTCCAGGCCTCACCCCTGTGCCTTTTCTTCTGACTATTCATCTAGACCAGTGGTTCTCAACCTTCATAATGCTGTGACCCTTGGAATATATTTCCTCGTGTTGTGGTGACCCCCCAAACATAAAATTATTTTGTTTCTATTTCAGAACTGTAACTTTGCTACTGTTATGAAATATAATGTAAATATCTGATATCCAGAATATTTGCTATGCAACCCCCAAAGGGGCTATGACCCATAGGTTGAAAATTGCTGATCCCCTTTACAGCATTTGTTATGATAATCCAGTAAGGTCAAGGGTTCCCCTGAGTTCTGTGAGCCATTGCAACAAATTGTGGAGCATGAGAAGGGAGGATGTGAGAAGCCCTGATTTGTAGATAACTTAGACGGAAGTGGGTAACCTGGGCCCCACTACTTGTGAGCGGCATCTGAGTCGGGGCAATCTAGTAAGACTGAGCCCTTACCCTGTTGAGCTGAGCCGACTCCAGGGGGAGAATGTCAGTGCTCCTTGCTGTGGAAAACCCACACATTTCGCATCAGACACGTTGAATATAGAAGCAAAACCAACATTTTCCTAGTACCATGTGATTTCTTTGTGCTGTTGTGGTAAAGGAGGTATAGGATTTAGGATGCAACTCTCTCATTAACTATTCATAAAACCCTCTGCTTTCTCAAGTCACAAAATTAGGGATTTCTTTAATATTGTATGAGGGCTTTTTCTTTTCTTATTCTTCTTAAAACTGTAGAGCAAACAGAAGTAGATTTTTGCTTGGATATCATAGTAGGGTTACCTTAACAATCTCACCAGATAACACACACACACACACACACACACACACACACACACACACACGCACACATACGTGCACACCATATATACCCAGAGTTACAAACATGTATGGGGTATGAAACACAGCCACTTGGAAATATATCTTGATGAAGCAGTCATAAACACCAACAGACCATTAGGACATTATTTATAGATTAATAATCTCTGCATGAGACTATTTCATTCAGAGGTTCTGTGATGAGTGTATTAGGACTAGCTTGTGCATTCGATGTTAAGATGGAAACACTATGTTCTTCAGCTGATATAACTCCTAAAATAAATCATTCATACAGTTAGTGACACGCACAATCCATTCCAGCACACTCCGCTCCATGTTAAAAGAGGCTTTTATTTAATTTAAGAATTTTCATTATTGTGTACTTTTATTGTGCACTGTTCAGTTCTGAGTCTTGGGCAATTGTTATAATAAGGTTACTAGTCAGAGGCTGCAGAGAAAACAGCAATTCAATAATTAAAAGGCAACCAAGAATGCAATCTGTCAAGTAGTAAAGAAACAATCAGATCTGGAAGTGCAGGAAGATGGGCCGGAAGCCAAAACCGTGAAAGCAAAATACGGCTCTCTCCAGTGGTGAATCCATAAGGGACTCCGGTAAGACATGGGGGCCAGGGAGATCATCAGACTGAGAGCATGAGGCAGAGTAACCCTGGTTCTCATCTGCCCACCACTCCTGAATATTGCTCCCAGAATTCCACATTTTAAGGAAAGAAGGGTTTATTTAGAGCCACAGTCTCAGAGGAATCAGTACTAGAGCAACTACGTCTGCAGAGGTGGCAGCATGCAGTAAAGGCTTGTATATACGGCCCAGACCAGAGAGCAGAGACATGCCAGAACTCAAGATAAGCATAACCTTCGAGGCCAGCTCCTCATGACCTATTTCTGCCATCCAGACCACACATCTCCCACACCTGAATAAAAGGTGACAACTTCTCCAAGGAGTTCCACCATCTGGGGACATTTCACATTTAAATCACACAGTCCCATGTGTCTTCATTAAAGTTTCTATTGTTGTGAAGAGACACCATGACCATGGCAACTCTCATTAAGGAAAACATTTAACTGGGTGGCTTATAGTTCAGAGGTTCAGTCCTTTATCATCATGGTGGGACATGGCAGTGTGCAGGCAGTGAAGGGTTCACAACACGCCTCCCCCGCCAACGGTCGCATTTACCAGGCGGACACTTCTGCCTAGCCAATTCCGGTCAGGCCGGACACCTCCGCCTAGCAAGTTCCGGCCAAGGCATCTCGCGTGACCAGAATCCGTGACGTTACATGGCTACGTAAGCGTGCAACGTGACCATGTGATCTACGCACATGCGTGGAGTAGTGACGTGACCTGGCCACGCCCCCAGCCGGTTTTTAAAGCGGAGCGCCATATTCCCGGCCTTCTCTCTTCTCCTCTTCCTCTTCTCCATGCACGTGTCTCTCCCACAGGCCTGCGCACTCTCTATCCCTGTATCTCTAATAAACTCTTATAAGCGGATTCTGTCGTGTTTCGTGACACTTCCTTGCAGGGTAAGAACACAACGCAGCTAAATAACTAACAGGCAGACCTGGTGCTGGAGAAGTAACTGAGAGTCCTACATTTTAATTCATGGGCAACAAGAAGTGGTCTGTCTCACTGGGTAAGGCGTGAGCATATATGAGACCTCAAGCCAGTGACACACTTCCTCCAACAAAGCCACACCTTCTAATAGGGCCACTTCCTTTGGGGGGGCATTTTCTTTCAAACCACCACATTCCACTCTGTGACCCCAAAGGCTTGTAGCCATATCATAATGCAAAAATGCATTCAGTCCAACTTCAAAAGTCCCCATACTCTCATATAACAGTCTCAAACTTATTTAAAAGTCTAAAGTTCAAAGTCTCTTCTGAGATTCATGCAATCTCTTAACTGTAATCCCCTGTAAAATCAAAATCAAAAAGCAGATCACGTACTTCCAACATATAATGGCACAGGATGTACATTACCATTCCAAAATGTAGGAAAGGGAGCATAGTGAGGAAATACTGGACCAAAGCAAGACTGAAAACCAGGTGGGCAAACTACAACCTCTGCATCTCCATGTCTAATGTCGAAATGCTTTTCAGAGCTCCAACTCTTTTCAGCTTTGTTGACTGCAACACACTTATTTCTCTTGGGCTGGTTACCCTCACTTTTAGCAGCTCTCCTTGTCAGGTAACCCGTGGCTCTGGCATCTCCAACGTCTTGGGGTCTCCAAGGTAATCCAGGCTTCAACTTCACAGCTTCATACAATGGCCTCTCTAGCAGGGACATCCCTGCCACATGCCTGGCCTCAGCGGCTTTCCTTAGTCACAGATGTAAATTCCATAACCTCTTTCTTCTATCCTTGACTCTAAAGCCAGAACCATGTGGCCGAAGCTGCCAAGTTCTGCTGCTTGCTGGGACTGGAACATGGCCTCCCATTCAATTACATCTTCACCAGCTTTCTGTTTTCTATGATTTCCTTCATTGTCTAAGCTTGGCTGTCCTTGAACTTGCTCTGTAGACTAGGCTGGCCTCAAATTTAGAGATCTGCCAGCCTCTGCCTTCCAGTGCTGGAATTAAAGGCATGCACCACCACACCCTGCTTTAAGCTTTTCCTTACTACAAGTTGGAAACTTAGCTGGGTGGGATCTTGCCCTGAGGTTACCACTCCTTTTATTCCATTTCTTGATCTGTTTATCTCCTAGAATACAGAACTTAGCTCCATCTCACTTCCTGATGCTCTTTTTCTCCTGAAATCATACACTTTTTATTTTTCCTTGCTCAGCTTGCTCCTTTTCATTATAAATCCATATAACAGTGATCAGTAATAACCACACAGAGTCAATAGTAGGCTGTTATAAGATTTCTTCTGCCAATGGAGTTAATCCAAATCTCTTCACTTTAGCCTCAGGCAGACTCTTCGGACAAGGGCAAAAAGAAACCACTCTCTTCACCATAGGCCACATACTAATATTCTTCTCCTCTGAAACCTGTTGAGCTAGCACCCCACAGTTCAAATAGCTCAGCACCACTGTCTTCCATGCTCCTACTAGTATGGCCCATTAAACAGTGCTTGAAACATTCCACTGCAGTCACTTTCAGGAGGAGAGTGTAGAAGAAAGAGGCAAGGGATGCAGAAGCTACACCATGCTGAATAGATACCCCTGCCTGTAGGTGATATCCTATTCAGATAACACAGTCCCAGAAGGAGATTCATGGACAGCTGACATCATCAATCCTGCTACAGGGGACATTACAGTCAACATGAATTTAGTGGATGGCCTATCTGGTGATTTGTCCTCCCCTGAGCCACCTCTGAATGGGAAACCCATAGGGTTTCTGAACATGGGCTTCTCCACAGAGGAACAATCCACAGGGCCAGACATGCCCAGTGACCAGCCCCAGGTTGTACCCACAACCTCTGGATCCAGACCACTCAGGGGCTGGAAGCTGATGAGGAAGCGAATTTCCCATGCACTCAGAGCACTGTGCTACTGCTGCCTGCCCACCCCAAGTGGGCAAACTGAAATGGCCTGGTAGAATTCCACCCCTGTAAGGAGTGCCTGCCTGAGCGGGAGCCAGGACAGAACCTCCGATGGCTGTGTCCCTGCAACCCAGGGCAGCAAGCCCCTGCTCCATCCCCCAGCCATTGGTTCTGGGCTGCCAGTTCCCTTCTCCTTTAGCTTACTCCTGCCCCAGCACTGCATGCCAGATGCAGAGCAGGACATAAGGCACATCTGCCCACTGAGGCTCTACCTCCCCAGCTCCGGTGGTGCTTTTAGGACCATTAGACACAGTGTCTAAAACAGCTGCCTCAGCATCCAGGAATGACTTGCATGCATACCTCATGCTGATCATCATCTTCCTCACTTTATCTTTTCCAACTTACTTTGTGACTGTCTCTTGGAAAAAAATGCAAGAGTGGTCTTCCTTCATCCAGGGCTCCCATGTTTCCCACCAACTCATGATCCAACCTCCTTGCATACTTTTTCCCATCCCGCAAAAGGATTCACAAGTTTCATTTACTGTATTTGACATTGTTCTGCTCCAATGTGGGAGGGCACCTTCCATGTATGATGCAGCTCTCTCACTCATAGAGGTCTCCCTACAGGACAGGGAATCCAGGAGCCTCATCATCATTCCATCAGCCTGTGTGCTGATGATGCTTCTGATAACATTTCTGAAAATGTTCAGAATCAACATGCCAGGAGCCTTGCAACATGGTGTGAGGGGAGCTAACTTTCCTTGTCCAAAGGACATTTTGGTGGGTGGGGGTCTTGCAGATGACCCAAGTTGGACAACTCACAGCTGCCTCATAAGATATATCTGCTAAAGAGTGGGCAGTGGGGCTGAGGCCACCAACAGCAGCACCACCTGTGCCACACTTCATCATACACAGTCTGAAAATCCTTCAGAGCCTCAAGAAATGAGTTAGCACGACTTTGAATCTGATTGAGAGGAGAAGAATGTGCAAGAGTGGAGTTTATGATGCTGTCTAAACCTCACAACAGTCTACTCGTGTAGCTGAAAATTTGTTGTTGTTTTTTGTTGTTGTTATTGTTGTTCTTTACATACCTACAAGAAATAAGTTTAGTGCCGGGCGTTGGTGGCGCACACCTGTAATCCCAGCACTTGGGAGGCAGAGGCAGGCGGATCTCTGTGAGTTCGAGGCCAGCCTGGGCTACCAAGTGAGTTCCAGGAAAGGTGCAAAGCTACATAGAGAAACCCTGTCTTGAAAAACCCCCAAAAAAAAAAAAAAAAAAAAAAACTATAAATTGTGAGCTGGGCGTGGTGGTGATGGTGGTGGTGGCGGTGGCGGCAGCGGCGGCGGCGGCGGCGGCACCGCTGCCGCGCATGCCTTTAATCCCAGCACTTGGGAGGCAGAGCCAGGCGGATCTTTGTGAGTTCGAGGCCAGCCTGGGCTACCAAGTGAGCTCCAGGAAAGGCGCAAAGCTACACAGAGAAACTCCGTCTCGAAAAAAAAAGAAAGAAAGAAAGAAAGAAAGAAGTTTTTATTTGTGTACCTTAGAAATATTCAAGTGTTTTTAGTTAAAATAGAGAAAGTAGCACATACATGATTTCCCCCTATTGTTATTATTTCATGTAAATATTTGGATACTCAGACGGAGCTATGAAAGACTAACATGGAAAATAAAAGCTAAATGAATAGCCTATTTGCTTAAAAAAAAAAATTCTATTGCTTTCCTAACCCAAACTCCCAAAGTTCATATTATTCCAAACAAAAACATGGTCACAGCAATACCCCAGTCTCTGTCTTCACTAAGGCAATTGTTGTGAAGAAACACCATGACAACCGCAACTCTTACAAAGGAAAACATTTAATTGGGTGGCTTACAGTTCAGAGGTTCAGTCCATTATCATCATGGTGGGACGTGGCAGCATGCAGGCAGACACGGTGCTGGAGAAGGAGCTGATAGTCCTACATTTTGACTCCCAGGCAACAGGAATTAATCTGTCTCACTGGGTGTGACTTGAACACCTATGAGACCTCAAGCCTGCCTCCACAGTGACACACTTCTCCAACAAGGCCACGCCTACTCCACAAGGCCACTCCTCCTAATAGTGCCACTCCCTTTGTGGGCCATCTTCTTTCACATTACCACACTGTGTGTACTTACTTTCACATGCATACATTCTGTCTCTTATCTTTCATGTAAGTAAAAGTGGGCCCTCAAATCAAGCAAATGATATCAGCATTGGACACCAAAGCCAAGGGAGTGTCTGCTTAGGGTGAGTCAGGGATGGCAGTGTGGGGGCTTCCCTCCATTTGCTCACACTGGAGACAGGCCACCAGAATGAGGACAGGTCCTATGATCGCTTCTCGCCAGCTCTACCTCTCATGTTCACTCTCTTCCCTATCTTCCACACGGCTTCCCATGCTCAAGAAAAGTACGTTTTTATGACAAGACCCAACCTTTTCTAAATATTCTCAGGAATTGACCATTACTCTCTGCTCCCATCGATCTCTTTAGTTTCTCAGGTTACCTCCTATGGGCTTTGGTAAGTTCCCATCTAGCCACACACACCTTGCTGCACCCCATTCAGTCCTCTTAACAGTCTCCAAAGCCAGCGTGGTCTTATTTTACAATCCTGATTCATGTCATTCTAAGTGTCAAATGGCTTCTCATCAGTTCAACCTCTGTAGCAGAGCCCGAGGACGCACCTAAACCAGCCTCTCCCTGAATCTCCTCCTTCTTGTTCTCTTACCTCTATCTTTCAGACACAAAACATGTGGTACCCCTTTCCAGCTCAGGGCTTTCACACTCACTGCTCCCTCTAGGCCTGGAGGCTTTCTAACCAGCCCTGATCATTTTGCCTAGCCAGCAGTTCCAATTTTTCAGGTCTCCACATAAGCATAGCTTCCTCAGACCAGCTCTTCAATAATCTCAGCTCATGTCTGTCCATGCTAATAATACTTGTTCTCAGATACAATGTATTTGCCCCTCCCAGTAATTGTCACAATTGTTAACAATTTTAACTTTTTCAGAGTGCCTATTATGGTCAGTACTAAATATACACTGATGAACAAGATCAGGTGATACCCCATCCCCCAAAATCTTACAACTTGGGTAAGATGGAGGGGACCCTGGGGCAGGCATTATATAAGAAACTAAGAGGGTCTGGGGATGTAGCTCTGGTGAAAGAGCTTGCTTAGCATGCACAAAAACCTGGGTTCTGCCCCCAGCATTTCACATAAACAGGCATGGTGGTAAACCTCAATAATCCCACCTCTCAGAAGGTGGACACAAGGGGATCAGAAGCTCAAGGTCATCCTTGACTACATAACAAGTTAAGAGGCTAGTATGGGGAATGTTTAACATGTCTCAAAAAAGGAAGGAAGGAAGTAGGGATGGAAGGAAGGAAGGAAGGAAGGAAGGAAGGAAGGAAGGAAAAGAGAAAAACGAATTCATGAATGTTTAACTGCAACCTGCAGTCAGTGTGAGGCAGAGACTCCAAACAAAACTGGGGAGTGGAGGTGTGCCTTCCGCAAGGTGAGTTCCCATTAAGCCCCGAGGCTGAGGAGAAGCTATCCATGGAAATGCCTTTGCACAGGAGATACTCCCTGCCTCCAGCAGGCAACTGGGTGGAAGGGAGTCGGGCAGGGAAGGAAAAAAGCCAGGAGGACTGGGTAGCAGGAAGCCGGAGGGAGAGAACACACCGCCCAGTAGGAAGCTGGAGGGAGAGAACACACCGGCCAGTAGGAAGCGGAGGAGAGAACACACCGCCCAGTAGGAGAGCAGGCCAGGAGACAGCGTTGCAGCTTGCAAGCCCAGTAAGAATCTCAGAGATGGTTTGAAGGGCATGGAGCGATGTTTTCAATATTTCAAACAGCATAGTAAAGACACACCTGCTGTTGTGTGGTGAATGGACACCATGGAGGCAAATGTGAGGAGGGATCACATTGAGGCTATTTCCAATGAAGTCTCCCAAGGGGATGGAAATGTCTGTGTTGTTATGGTTGCACTAGATGTAAGGGAGACACCGAATAGAGGAACTCCCACTGACTCTTTTTTCCAGGTTCTGTTTGTGTGGGGAGGAGGGTGTTTTACCTGCACATATGTATGTGAACTATGTATGTGCCAGATGTCCATGGAACCAGAAAGGGCATCCATCACATTACCTAGAACTAGAGTTACGACAGTTGTGAGCTGCCACGTGGGTGCTGAGAATTGAACCCAGATCCTCTGGAAGAGCAGCCAGTGCTCTTAACTACTGAGCCATTTCTGTAGTCCCCGGAGACTGTTTTTTGAACAGCATAGGAAACACATGAGAAGTCTTATATGAGATGTTCACATCCAAGTCCAAGTAAACACACACAGCATAGGTAACAGGACCTGGAAATATTAGAGAGATTCACCTGACCTCAGGTTTAATCTCTAAGTCAGCACATAAGGCCAAAGTGCAAACGTTTAGAAAAGGTCCATGCAAATCCCCAGAGCTTTGCACCGTAGTCTCTGGAGGCTCAAACATGAGAAGTTAGCTTGCTTTCCTCCCTGCTCTGTGGCCACTAATACCACACATGCCCCTCTCCAACACCATCATCCCCAGAACAAAGGAGGACAGATTCTGGTTTATGGACATGGAAAGGTGAATACAGAAAAAGTAAGATCTATTTTCTTTGCTAAGTGAGTTGGATTGAACTACTGTTTGCTTAACATAGCTTTACTGTACAGGCTATCAGTAAATGGTTCTTAACCACGGGGCTTGAGTGGGTCTTTAGGGTGAGCATCTGGTAGGTTTGCCCAACCACAACTGCATGGCTAAGACAGAAGGAACTCCTTTTCAAGTTCTACTGGTTAGAAAGGTTTCAGCAGGGTCATGCCGCCTCCTAGCTTCCTTGGCCTTTCTTGGTTTGTAGAAATATCACTTCAGTGTCTGCTTCCTCATGACAAAGCATCCTCTGCTCACATGTCTGTGTCTCCATGTGCCGGTCTCAGCTTGTGTGCTGTGGTCGTTTCAATGAGAAATCCCCCTACAGGCTCAGCTTGGACCCTAACTGCTGCTGCGTTTGCTAGACAGTCTACCTTTATCACTTTTATCTTTACCATAATTTGGGGCAGAAAATACTGAGAACGCCCATCTGTCAACACAACAGTTCCCCTATTGGCAACTTCTCGCATCCGTTTGTTCTCATTGCCAGCCAGTGTTAACACTTTGTTTGCCTAAAGGCCACAAGAGGGTTCATTCCTTGTACTGCACATTCCAAAGGTTCTGATAAATCTGTAGCAAACAGAAGAGTTTCACTGCCCTTCTATAGAAATCCCTGGTGTTCCGCTTCTCTCCTCTTCCTTCACCTGAAACTCAGTAACCCCTGATGGTTTTACCACCCCCATCCATAGCTTTCCTTTTTCCAGAATGCCAAGTAGTTAGAATGATGCAAAATGTTGCCTTTTCAGATTGGCTCCTTCACTTAGCGATGTTGCCCCTTGCCTCTTCACTGAAAGATAGCCCAGCCCCCACTGAGTTCATGCGTGCGTGCGTGCGTGCGTGCGTGCGTGCGTGCGTGCGTGTGTGTGTGTGTGTGTGTGTATGTGTGTGTATGTGTGTGTGTGTGTAGGTGCCCATGTGCCTGCAGGGGTCAGAGGTGAATGCTGGATGTCTTCTATCACTCTCCACCTTACTTTCTGAGTCAGCATTTCTCACTGAAGGTGGAACTCACTGACTCAGCAAGACTAGCTGGCCATCAAGCTCCAGATAGCCGCCTCCTGTCTCCACCTCCCCAGCACCAGAATTACAGGCGCACACCACTGCAGTGGTTGTTGTTGTTTGTTTTGTTTTTATATGGGTGCTGGGGACCCAAACTCAGATCCTTATGCTTGCATGGTGTGCTGGGTAGTTTTAAGTCAATTTGACACAAGCTGCAGTCATTTGAGAGAAGGGGACTTCAACTGAGAAAACGCCTCCATAAGATCATGTTATAGGCAAGCCTGGGGAGCATTTTCTTAATTAGTGATTAATGGGGGGAAGTTCCAGCTCATCGTGAGTGTGCCACCCCTGGTCTAGTGGTCCTTCCTGGGTTCTATAAGAAAGTAGGCTGAGGGCTGGAAAGATGCCTCAGCAGTTAAGAGCACTGGTTGCTCTTCTAGAGGACATGGGTTCAATTCCCAGCACTCCACGTGGCAGTTCACAACTGTCCGTAATTCCAGTTCCAGGGGGATCTGATACCTTCACACAGACATACACGTAGGAAAAACGCCAACACACATAAAATAAGAATAAATAAATCATTAAAAATGCTAAAGAAAGAGAGAGAGAGGGAGAAATGGAGGGCGGAAAGAAAGAGAAAGAAGGAAGGAAGGAAAAAAGAAAGAAAGAAAGAAAGAAAGAAAGAAAGAAAGAAAGAAAGAAAGAAAGAAAGAAAGAAAGAAAGAGAGAGAAAGAAAAAGAAAACTCAGGGGAGCAAACTCCACTATGGCCTCTGCCTTGGCTCCTGCCTCCAGGTTCCCACTCTGACTTCCCTCGATGATGACCTGTGATGCTGAAGTTGCTTCTGTCATGGTGTTTTATCACACAATAGTAACCTAGCTAAGACACATGGCCAGCACTTTACTGACTGAGCCATCTCCTCAACCCTATTCCATTTTGTTGTGTTGCTGAATAGTATTCCAAATTAGAAATGCATTCCCAAATGATTTTACTTGAAAAAAGTGACCAATTCTTTCTTGCCTTAGAATTAAATTAAATGTCCAAGAACTGCATCAAAGAGAAAATGAGGGTAAGGGGAGGTTTAGTGTGAACAAATGAACAGAGAGATCATATGACTTCCTGCAGATAATGCATATTGGCAGAGGATGGACTATGGCTGCAGGTAGTATGACTTGGTAGAGGATGGATTGTGGATGCAGATAGCATGTATTGGGAAAGGATGGATTGTAGGTGCAGATAATGCATATTGGCAGAGGATGGACTATGGATGCAGATAGCATGTATTGGTAGAGGATGGATTGTGGATGCAGGTAGTGTGTATTGGCAGAGGATGGATTATGGATACAGATAGTATGTATTGGCAGAGGATGGATTGTGGACTGGCCATGAATACAAGAATCAAACATTTCCCTTATGTCCTCTTCTTGAAACACAGGTCAGCTTCCAGAAGTCTGTTTCCCAAGTACAGGGCCTGAGCATACCCTTACTCCATGATACCTGAGCCTCCTTCTGACAACAGGTTAAGCAAAAAGAAATAAATAAATAAACAAATAAATAAATAAATAACTGAAGACCTAGATTTCTCAGACTAAACTTCTGACTGCATGGATGGCACATAATTCCATGCTATAGATACTCACATTGAGTGAGTGCAGCAACTAGGTCCCCAGACTTGGGGACTGAAGAAAAGAGAGGAGAGACAGAAGAATAGGTCACTAATGATGTTGTAAAAATGTTGGAAATGCTACTACAAAGCTCAAGACCTTTTTACTAGGGGCGGAGCACTTTAGAAGGACTGTTGCACCAGACTCCATCAAACTCAAGCCAAAACTTCCCCTAAGATGCCAGGCAATAAATCAAAGACTAGCCTGATGCTGGTCAACACAGAGGAAAGTACAGTGTGGTTTGTCATCCAGTCACCTGCTACTGCTGGGTCATTAGCGCCACCTTGTGGTAAGCTTCTCAATCTGGCTCCTTCACAAAGAGGACTGACTAGGACTCAAATGCCTTGGTTTAAAGCTGCCAGGATTAAAGCCTTCCTCGTAAAGTCCAAGATAAGAGACTGCGGTAATGAACAAATCAAGAGCTTTAGGATTAAGGTCAGAACATTTTAAGTCACACAACTTAATCTCAGCCATTACATGCACAATTAGTAGGAGGGTTTTATATGTGTACAAATCCTTGTGAAATTTTGGACATTGAGCAATTTTGGACAATGAAGCCAAGATCAAACATTCAATCTGTGCAAGAGCAAGGAAGAGAATCTCTTCCCAGCATAAGCTTTCATTACATGCCCAAGGCCAAATGCCCAGGCAATGAGACAAGAACCCCAGCTGGGTGAAGTGCCTTTGGCTTTGGCATTACTGCTTCGAAGTAGCCGTTCCTTTTCTGAAATTGTTGTGCTTCATCAAAATTGCTTTGATAGTCTAAGGATGGGTCAGTCAGCTTTATTCAAGTCTGAACCTGTGAACTATTCTCCCAAAGGCTTGGGTCAGTGTCTCTCATGCGGGAACTAGAATTCTCATAATGTGAACAGAAGTTTATTGCACTCGTCAAACACACGTTAAATATCTATAATGGTGGCTCTCATCTTTATTTCCTGCAAAAATTTATGTCCCCCTATATATTTATTTTTGAAATTATTTTTATTTTATGTGTATGTGTGTGTGCCTGAGTAGATGTATGCTTGCATACTGATGCCCACAGAGGTCAGAGTGGCAGATGGTTGTGAGCTGTCATACGGGTGCTGGCCTCTGAACCTAGGTCCTCTACAAGAGCAGTAAGTGCTCTTAACTCTGAGCCATCTTTCCAGCCCTCTATATATTTTTAATCTTGGTGAGTGACTGCTAATGAATGATAATTATATTAATTGTAGTATTAGTAAAGATATTAAAACCCACTTTAACAAACATCTGGCTTGGAATTAAAAGGAGAATTTGTATTTATTTGGCTACAGATACAGACTAGGTGATTTGACATCTACCAATTTGTTTTAATGAGTGTGAAGTTTATACTGATGAAGAAATACCCAGAAATTTTAAACAACCACCCTTAGGGTTTTATAGTAAGCAAAAAAGATGAAAATTAAATCTTTGTTTACTGACTTGAAATCTAGTAGTACTTTTATCATACTACTTCATTCCATTGGGTCCAATGTCCAGAAGTATGTTTTATTCTCAATTTTAGTGATACATACAATACTTTATACTATGACAGACATTCATTTGCAAATTCATCGTGCTCATCTGCATATCAGAATTCTACAGAGTTCTAGTAGAAGGCGCATATTTAGCCTAGTGGTCCGAAAGCTCAGGGAATCATTGCTGCTGCTGCTGGTGGTTGTACTGGTGTTGTTGCTGCACTCCTGTAGACATTAGCTTTCCTCTGCAAAGCCCTCTATAAAAGATACTGCAGAGAACGTTAGCCTGGAAGGGAGTGTGCTGGGGAATCTCCTGGAGAGGTCCAGACTCAGAGAGGTGAAATGTGAACTGAACAGACACCTAGTCTTCTGAAATAGGTCTTGGCCGTACTTGCCAAAAATAGTTCACAGCATAACTGCATGCCAAATACTTGTTTGTAACCATCCTTATGGAAGAAAGAATTAATAGAAGAGAACAGAATTTCAATGGCCTGGTGCTTGTCGCCGGCACCATCAATGAAGAGGTAAAAACGCATCTCTGGCTACCTCTAACTTCCTTTGTTATTTTGCCCTCCTCTTGGGCTACTTCCCACTCCAGCAGCCATCTTCCTCTGTCCATCTGTGGACGTCGGTTCTGACTATCTTAGTATTTTTCAGTTTGGTGATAGGGAAATAATCTGGTGAGAGCACAGTTCATTCTATTATCAGTCCTTTATGCATCGTGGGGATTTGTAGGTGAACTGAGCAGCCTCTAACTGGGAAATTCAAAACGGTTATTAAGAGACTTGGGAGAAAGTGTCATCTAAGAGAATGTAAGACTCTTTACCCTCAAACATGCCTGTGATGTTTTTTTCTCTGTCATCCAGCCTATGCCAATGGACTCAGTACTCCGTGCCAAGTGCTTTCATTAGAGTATGGCTTGAATCTTGATACCACACGTTGGTGGTGGTTTGGTGGAGAAACCTTTAAGAGACAAGGCTGGAATTGAGGTGATTAAATCCGTGTTGTACCCTTATGAATACATTAATACTGTCTCTCAGGAGTGAGTCAAGTTTGCATGAATTAATTCCCATGGAATCGGGTTGTTTTACAGGGGAGCCTGGTGCTTCCCCCACTTTTCTTGCTTCCTTGCCCACACAAATGCCCTTTCTGCATGCAGCTCTTTCCTTTCCACTTCTCTGACATTTGTGATGCAGCTGAGGGGGCCGTCACAAGATGTTGCTGCTGTTATTTACAGGTTGTTTGGATCTTTGTGCCACTGGAATCATGAGTTCAATAAATGCCATGTGTGTGTGTGTGTGTGTGTGTGTGTGTGTGTGTGTGTGTGTGTGTGTGTGTGCCCATCTGTCCTGGTGGTGGTGCTATGGACTAAACCTAAGGTATTGTGTTCATGTGCTTTTCAACAGGAATATATAATAGATTATGATGCTTTGACTTCCATTCCAGTCCTAAGCCTAGTGTAGGAAACACAGGCAGATTGGGGCATGAACAGCAATTTATAACCATTTCAAAATCAGAAAATATAGATGACTTACTGAACATGAAGAACATCTCTGAACAATGTATTGGTAAAATTCTGAGAATTTTTTTAATTATATTAAGAAGTAGACAACAATAGTGGCTCTTACAGATTCTACTTAATATTGTCATGGTGAGATATAGAAGTAAAACAGATATGTGTATTCAGATTATTGGTCAAACCGCCTTTCTAACAGGGACTCCTGTGAGAGTGAGGGTATAAAGCAGACTCAGTCATTATCCCAGCTGACTCCATTTTTCCCCCTCTTGTGTGATCTCTGTCTGAGTCATTTCTCCTCAGTTATCTCAGGTTCTTGGAACCGTGAGGCTTGTAGACAGATCCCTCATGATAAGAATGGAATTTGTCCCTCTGGCAACTGCAGACAAAAGATACCAACAGGACTTCATAGAATCAGACTTGAAACAATGATCAATTAGGGAACAGAATGACCACAAAACTAGGTATAACTTTGTTTTCCTCCTTGCCTTTCCTCTACAGAACCCAATAAGTCTTCTCAGTGATTACAGGGCAGGGCGTAGGATGCTGGTCCCTCCAGGGCAGGGTTTAGGATGCTGGTCTCTCCAGGGCAGGGTTTAGGATGCTGGTCTCTCCAGGGCAGGGCTTAGGATGCTGGTCCCTCCAGGGCAGGGTTTAGGATGCTGGTCCCTCCAGGGCAGGGTTTAGGATGCTGGTCTCTCCAGGGCAGGGCTTAATAACCTCTCCTTCCTTTTCTTCACAGTATGGCCACACAGAGTAAGTTTATTTCACACTGCAGTACCACTTGGCTCTAAGCCTACATGTGGTTAATCTGGTTTTCCTGGACCACTAAGGCTAGGCTTCTGTTCCGTCAGCAGTAACATTTTCACGCAGATGACTTTGATTGTATATACAAAGAATCCACCCAACAATAAAATCACTATAAATTCTAGTTCAGCTTAGTAACGTTGTAGGTTCCAAAGTAAACATAAAAATGTATTTCTATATTTTAGCAACAAGCAACTAGAAATTTAAATTGAAAACAATAAAACACCATTTATAATATTTCTAAAAATAAAAAAACAGGTATACTTAAGGATATGACTTATACCCTTAGACATTGCTGAAATTAATTAAATGACATATAAATAAATGGAGATTAATATGATGTTTGGGAACTTAAATTCAATATTGTTAAAGGGTTAAATATCTTTTTTTCCCCAAGCTGTCTCTGCTTCTTTTTGTATCCCTGGCAGTTCCAGGACTCACGTAGACCAGGCTGGCCTTGAACTCACAAAGATCCTCTTGCCTCTGCCTCCCAAATGCTGGGATTAAGGGTTTAAAGTTTGTTTAAAATAGATTCAATATGATTTGAACCCAAATATAAACACTGATTTTAAACTTCACATAGAAATTCGAAGAACCTAGAATAGGTGGTAACATTTTGAAAAGGAATATAATTTGACAACTTATACTACCCAGTTTTTGTTGTTGTTGTTGTTGTTTTTTTGTTTTTTGTTTTTTTTGTTTTTTTTTGTTTTTTTTTTTGTTTTTTTTGTTTTTCCAGACAGGGTTTCTCTGTGTAGCTTTGCGCCTTTCCTGGGACTCACTTGGTAGCCCAGGCTGGCCTCGAACTCACAGAGATCTGCCTGCCTCTGCCTCCCGAGTGCTGGGATTAAAGGCGTGTGCCACCACCGCCTGGCAATACTACCCAGTTTTAAGACTCCCCCCCCACCAAAAAAAAAAAAAACCTTTATTAATCAAAGTAGGGATATATTAGTCACTTTTCTCATTGCTATGATGAAATACTGAAGCAATATAAAGAAAGGTTTATTTCAAAATTTGAGGGTCCTTCATCATGGTGGGCAAAGCATGGCAGTGAATGGCAAAAGAATAGCACACACTGTGAACAGGCAGGAATCAGAGAGTTGAGTGCAGCTAGCTTTCTCCTTTTTCCTTTCTAATTGAATCTGTGATTCTAGCCCTGGAGACAGTGCTGCTCACTTTTAGGATGGGTCTTCCCTCCTCAGTCTAAGGAGACACCCACATAGCCATACCCATATGTGTATCTCCCTGGTAATTCAAAATCCTGTCCATCTGACAAGCAAGACCGACCATGACAAGTATGGTGGTATTGGTGTCAGGATAGACGCAGAGACCAATGGAACAAAAGAATGGCCCAGAAGTAAATCAGCGTATACACTATCTGACAATTTTCCAAGGTAGGTCAGAGGTAGAAGGGATGGTATTTTGTCAAACAGCATAGAAACTAGATGGCCATATGAGAAAACAAAACCAGCAAAAACCAGCTGTGGCAGTTTGAATGTAATTAGCCCCGCAAATCTCATAGGAAGTGGCACTACTAGGAGGTGTGACTGTGTTGGAGTGGGTATGGCCTTGTTGGAGGAAGTGTGTTACTGTGGGGGTGGGCTTTGAGGTTTCCTATGCTCAGGATACCGCCCAGTGTCTCAGTTGACTTCCTATTGCCTACAAGATGTAGGACTCTCAGCTACTACTCTAACACCACGTCAGCCTGCCTACTACTATACTCCCTGTAATGATGATAATGGACTGGACCTTTGAAATTATAAGCAAGCCATCTCAATTAAATGTTTTTTTTTTATAAGAGTTGCTGTGGTCATGGTGTCTCTTCACAGCAATAGGTACCCTAACTAAGACACTAGCTTAACACAGATGTGAGACCTAAACATAAAAGTGAAAAATCATAAAACTTTTAAAATGAAATATGGGGAAAATCTTAATATCTTAAGTTAAGCAAAAGATTCTTAAATAGGCCATATAAACATGCACACTATGAATGAAAAAAATCACTAAGTTATCTTTACTAAACTTTAAAGATCTTATTCTTCTAAAGGTACTATTATCAAAATGAAAAGGCAAAGTATAGACTGGTAAAAATATTTGCAAAACATATGAAGGAGAACTTGAAATCAAGATGTATAAAGAGTTCTTACAATTCAAGGAGAAAAAGATTACCTTTTTCAAATGTAAAAAACATTCAAACAGCTGCTTCATCAAGGAAGATCTACTGTAGATGATTATACAAGTCAGGATGTCTTCAAATAAAAAAACTGACATAAATGTAGTAATGTGTGTCACAATTTCTAGGAATATGAAATTTCAGGCAGGTTGGAAAACAGGTTGGCCATGTCTTAAAAAGTTAAGTATGCACTTAACTGTACAATCCAGCTACAACTTTATCTACCCAGAATGAAAACACAAACACATGCCCACACAGATGTGTATGCAAACGTTGAATCCACTTTTATTCATGGTAGGAAAAAATTACATATAACTATCCCTCAACCAGTGAATGGACGAACAAATTGTAACAAGTCCATAGGACAGGTGACAACTCATTCATAAAAGGAACACGGCATTGATATGGCACTGTGCTGAGAGAAAGAAGCCAGAAGCAAAACATTAGATGCCGTGGGGCTGCAGTTATAGGTGACTCAGAAAGAGACAAATGGAATGGGTGGTGACAGGAAATAGAGGTTGTGTGGTGCAGGGCACGGACTGAGAAGTATGCGAAGGTTAACTGGGAAGCATTAGCACCTGGTGATGATAGAAATATTCTATAACTTCACTGGGAGTGTTTACCTTTACAAAAGTCACCCATCTTACTATGGGTGCATTTGACTGCATGTAAATTATATGGAAAATCAAAATTGAAATGAGGAAAACAAGGATTATAAAGGGTAGATTCTGGTGTATCTCTGTTTGATGTCTTAAGTGGGTTCTCTGTTAAAAAGGAAAAACAGTAGGCAAAGGAGATGACCAATGAGCAGATTTCTCATAGTGTGGGAGAAGTAGGTGCCCTCCAGAGTGTGGGTGGGTGGAAGAGTCATAGAGGGGAGGAAGCTGAATTCTCTTCTGAGCTTGCAGTGGAGGAGAGTGATGTCAGCCATTAAGTTTGAGTAGCTATGCATGGTCTTTGTATGTGGCACCAGGGGAGGACATTAAGGGTGCTCTTGGCTTGTTCACTCATTCAACCTTATCAAGTAGTTATTATATGTACATGAGGAAATGGGTCTTTTGCAGGAAAAACAATATTATCTCTCTTGTATAATTAGAAATGCCATCAAGGAGAGGATGCTAGATATACAATAAATAATTAAACGATTAAATATATAATTACAGTTACTATGAGACCAATCTATAATGAGAAAGCTAGAAAAGAGTTAGGAATAAGTTCATTATTTATTTTTTTTAATTTATTTATTTATTATGTATAGAGTACACATATCCCTGCAGGCCAGAAGAGGATACCAGATCTCATTACAGATGGTTGTGAGCCACCATATGGTTGCTGGGAATTGAACTCAGGACCTTTGGAAGAGCAAGCAGTGCTCTTAACCTCTGAGCCATCTCTCTAGCCCCCATTATTTATTTTATATTTAACGACTTTTATGGTGTTGGGGATTGAACCAAGGGTCTTGCACTTGTCTATTGTGCGGGGACATTTCGGTTCTCCAGAGTCCTTTTGTGTTTGCTTTGGCCTTGAGCTATACTCCCACCCAGAGGAATCATACATGTATATGCTTGAGAGAGTTTTCTTGGGTGAAAATGCTGAGCTGAGCACAGGAGGATGAATGAAAGTTAGTTGCTAACTAAATGGAATGATGATGTGAAGACCTTGAGGCTGGAAAGAGTTTGGTATGTTCTGATATAAATAAAAATAATGGTAGCGGGCTAGGGAGGTGGCTCAGTCAGTAAAGTGCTTGTCATTCAAGCATGAGGGCCTGACTTCGGATCCTAGCACCCATGTGAAAAATGGGTGGTGTATGCCTGTGACACCAGCACTGGGAAGGAGGGCATGGGAGGGACCCTAGGACTTGCTAGCCATCTAATCTACCCAAATTGGTGAGGTCCAGATTCAGTGAGAGGCCCTATAAAAAAATAAGGTGGGGAGCAATTGAGGAAGACACCCAACATTGACCTCTGGCTTCTACACATGTGAACACACTTCACACATACATGCAAATACATACAGGGATATACATATATACAAATTATTATAGATGGGTTTTAAAGGATCAGTCTAGGGAGAAAATCAATAGGAAACTAATGGGCAATATTGGAAAAGGTTTGGTAACTAGAGGACTTTATCAGAGTATATCTAAAATTTAATTATATGAAGTTCAAGATTTTCTTTTAATGTCAAAATGTTTCAGTAGCCAAATGCAAAAGAAACCAGAAAATATTTGTAAGTCAAATGGTTGTCGTCCTTACTTCAGAAAGAATGTGAATTGAATTATTATTAGAAACATTAAAATATTAATATACTACAGTCAAATGATTTTTTAAAAACAATTTGGTCCTTTGGTCATATAGGTAAGTATAATATGAATCTTAAAAAGTCTTATAACAAAAAACCCAGAGTCAGATATTGGGGTGAAAGGTGAAAGATCAGAGAAGCAGAACAGGCAGCCGCTAGCTTACCTCTATGAAATCCTCGGCCTCAAGAGAGCGAGTTCCTGTTTCCTCACATCTTATATACCTTTCTGTGTCCTGGGATTAAAGACGTGTGTTACCACTGCCTGGTTCTGTTTCTCTCATGCAGCCCAGTGCGGCCTTGAACTCACAGAGATCCAGACAGATCTCTGCCTCCTGAGTGATAGGATTAAAGATGTGTGCCACCACTATCTGACCTCTATGTCTAATTTTGTGGCTTGGTTCTGTCCTCTGAGCCCCAGATAAGCTTTGTTGGGGTACACAATATATCACCACATGTTGCGGTAACGCCCGCGTTACCGATAACCGTTCACCTTGCCTGAGCGAAGGGCTGCGGATTAAAAAATAGAGACAAAAGACAGCGGGTCATCCGTACGATTGGATGTCGAATGCCGTTTATTGAAAGAGGGAAGAAACCTTAAATACGTACAGGCTTACAGCACAAATGGAGGAACCCCCGGAGGGCAGAAGTTCGCTGTCAATGGTCCACATTCCAGACTCAATGTTCTATATTCTTGCATCTAAGTAGTTAACTGCCCAAAATGCAGGATACACAACAAGGAACTTCCCTTAAGCATTCAGAAGGGTGGATACCGGTAGGGAATCCGAATAGGGAGGACATCTGATCAAGGTCAAGCAAGCAAGGCTGCAGCCACTCCCAGTCGGGGGCCGGGGGCCAGGGCCCATGGCGCCCACAGTTCCCCCTTTTTATTAAATGAGCTTCTGACTTAGGTTGCGTGGGACCAGCAGACCACCTTACCCGTCATAGAGACACTTGCCCAGGCCACACAAGTGCTCTGTCTTAGGTTGGTGGCAGCCCCCAAGCATTACCCGTCTCTGAATACTCATTATCATACAGACTCAACCATGTGAGCTGTAGAGTGACTGCTGCCAAAGATCTCAAAGTGGCACTGGGCTTGCAATCTGTGCGACACAGAAAAGACCAACAGAAGTCCGAACCCACCATAGCCAGGAGGCTAAAGGCAATTGAACCATTCCCTTCTTAAACGAGCCTTACTGCAAATTGGAGTCCTTGTAAGGTGGTATCCCATAAGCAAATGGAACTTGAGTTTTAATAATTTTACAACTTTCAAAGCCAATTATAATGTATAAAAGTGGAATTAAATTTGTCATGCCCAATAAGAAGAAAGATTAACTAACTGTGGTAGCTACTTTTGCTGCCAGGGTCTCCATTGTGCTAGCTGTAGTAACCAAATATGAAATAGCAATCCAGAAACAATAGCAGCAGTGGCCACCACTGCTATAACAGCAACAACGGCAACAGCGATGTCAGAGTCTCTTCTGGAGCGTGTGAGCATCATCTGTGTCTAGCTGCTACGGTCCACTGGCATGGACACGGCTCCAGGAACACGAACCACCAAGGCCCATTTTTCTTGATCCCAGCACTACTTAGGCTGGCAGGTCTGCAAGAGAACAACTGAGAAACAAAGAAAACAGAAAACAAAAACAGCAAACAAGGAGCGGAACTAATGGCCTCAATAATGGCTACATTCAGGCTCACAAATTTTGAGGTATCTTCAAAAAGGCTAGATGAATTTCAGGAGGCAAATAAATGTTGCACAGAGCCATTCCTGAAAAGTAGGTACTACACCAGCTTGAGGGGGGTTGCAAAATGCGAAAAAGGCTTAGCTGGTATGCTACTGTTTACAACTGAAGTTCATTGACTTCAGAGTTATCCTTAATCTCCAAGGTGTGGTACATTCTCAATGTTTTTTGAAAAAAGTTACCATACATTACCTTCTGAGGAATCCAACCACATGGCTACAGTTCCTAGGCTTAGAATAATGTTTGCCAAGGCTGGCCGTATTGGGCTCTCAATCCCATTGGCATCAGAAGGGGAGAGTTTTTTATGAAGGCCCAATAGGTCTCTGCCATGTTGGGATTCAGCAGCAGCCACAGGGCGCACACAGCGTTCAGGAACCCAGAGAGGAATTTCATTGTCCTGTGGAAAGACACAAACAGATCCCGGGCCCACACCAACACCGGATCGGGTCCCCTCCAAGTGCCAGTAGAAAGATCTTTCCATTGCACCAGAGGATGATTTGCAACAGGAGCCCTCCAGTGCTTATCTGCAGCAGATACTCCAGCAGAATCCACCGATAAAAAATTTAAAATATATAAAACAAGGGAAAGAATAGAATGTGGAGAGGAAAGATGAGCCCCTAACTCCCCCTTTTTTACTTTAGCAATATAAGTTTTTAAGGTACGATGGCAGCGTTCTACTATAGCCTGCCCTTGAGGATTATAAGGAATACCAGTCTTATTAACAATAGAAAAATCTTGGCAGAGTTTTGAAAATCCCGTACTACTGTAGGCGGGACCATTATCAGTTTTTATGCATTTTGGCATTCCCATGTAAGCAAAAGCATGAAGACAATGATTCTTTACACAAATACAATAAGGGAGAATTAAGATCTATATACTGCACGTGAGCCTGTTTCAGGGTCTCTTGTACACGTTGTAGGGCTACACGTCCTTCAGCTGTTAATTTACGGGGAGATGAAGGGTCAGGGTCGCCCTTTAAGACATCATACAAGGGGCAAAGCTGACCTGTTGGAATTTAAAGTGGGCGAAGCCATTGAATATCTCCAGAAAGGTTTGGAAATCATTAAGTGTGCGTAGCTGATCCATACGCAGAGTAATCTTTTGTGGGCGTATGCCCGTGCGTAACAATTCATGACCTAAATAATGATAGGGAAAAGATACCTGTACCTTTTCTGGGGCTATTTGTAAGTTAGCCAAGCTAAGAACCTCTTGTAAATAAGAAAAGCATCAAAAACAAGTTTTTTATCTTTAGCAGCCATTAATATATCATCCATATAGTGAATTATATAAACACCTGGAAAAGCTTTTCGAACTGGAGCTAGGGCCAAAGACACATAAATTTGACATATAGTAGGGCTGTTGGCCATTCCTTGAGGCAATACCACCCACTGATATCTCTGATAAGGTTCCTTAAGATTTTCCGAAGGAACACTGAAAGCAAAGCGAGGACTGTCCTCGGGATGCAAAGGAATGGTGAAGAAACAATCCCTCAAGTCAACCACAATTAAATGCCAATGCTTAGGAATTGCCACAGGGGCAGGCAAGCCAGGCTGTGTTGCTCCCATGAGAAGCATGGTTTTATTTACAGCTCTAAGATCCTGTAACAGCCTCCATTTTCCTGATTTCTTTTTAATAACAAATATAGGTGAGTTCCAAGGTGAAGTGGAAGGAATGATATGTCCAGCATCTAACTGCTCCTTAACCAATGCATACGCAGCCTCCAATTTTTCCTTAGCAAGGGGCCACTGCTCCACCCATACAGGGTCATCACTCTTCCAAGTGATTTTTATCGGTTGTATTATTGAAGGCTGCTGTGCAGTGACCCCTATGGAAAAGATCCTAATCCTCTAGTATCGCCAGGACCCCTAGTGACACAGTTTTTGTCTGCCACAGGGAGCGGGTCTCCTTGCAACATTTTCCCTAAGCCTTTGCCCGGGCAGTAGCCCTGACTCTTTAGCATCTGTTGTACAGGCTGTGTAGTAAGCACTGTTCTCATACCATTTAACACATCCCGTCCCCACAAGTTTACTGGAATGTCAGGTGGCACAAAGGGTTGAAAAGTTCCTGTATGACTTTCTTCATCCTTCTAATTTAAAAGTAGCCTGTTTTGTAATGGCGCCTGAGCTGTGCCGATACCTTGTAGGTTAGAGGTAGAATTTTTAAGGGGCCAATTGGGATCTCAGGATTCTTGTGAAATTATAGATATATCTAGCACCAGAATCCAATAATCTTCCAATCTCAATCCCATATAATTTTATTTTTAATTTAGGCTGTTTATCATTGATAAAACTGTTTGTCAAAACACCTTTTTTTTTTCTGTACTTCCAAAGCCTCCAGTTCTATATATCAGCACCATTTTGAATTTAAAATATGAAAGCAATAATATTTGAGCAATTCTATCATCAGCTTTTGTTTCCATGGTCCTTTTTTACATATGCCAATTATAAAAGCATTAAATACAATCTCTATAGGATTTGAAAAGGTAAACTTTAGGTAATACTCTTGAGTATTTTATAAAATCTTAAAAAGAGGATCCTTTTTTATAGATTTCAAGTAACACATTAACACAAATAGCCAATTATTAACAATGTGGACCAAACAATTTACCTGTATTTTATTTTCTGGAAAATTAATTTTGTAACCTCTTTATCAGGAAGAAATTATCATTTATGGGTTTATCTTAGCAACATTATTTAATAAGCTAATAACCCAATTCATTTCAGGTGTTATATTTTTATAGAATTAAACCAAGAATTTCTAGAAAGCAAACCAAACCGTTAAGAAACTGACGGATGTTATGCTTCTAAAAGGGAAAAACAACCACCAAGCTAAAAACAAAAATAAATGCATTACAGGTAGAATTTTCCCCTTCTTGTTTCAGAATACATAGAAATTGGATTATCTGGGAGCCAGGGCTTTGCGGAACAGTACTGTAGACCCTGCTACATCCTAGGGCTGGTCTTTGTCCTTTTAAACTGTCATACAGAACAGGCAGCTGCAATTGCCAGCTGGGGCCCAAGTGAGGTGAGGAAGAGGTGGCACAGGATGACAAGGAGACACATTAAAACAAGGAAAGAGCCCTGGTAGACACAGGTGACAAGGAACTTCACGGAGGGTTCTCTAAAAATCCCATGCAATGATACGGAAAATATTCTGTCTCCTAGGAAGCCATTGGTTTCTTGAAAGGCCTCATTTACATATTTCCAATCTGGTAGCTGTAGATTCAGTGGATATTAAAGGTCATAATAAGGAAAGGATTTTAAGCATAAATACCACAAGAACATCACTTCGTATTTTTTTTTTTTTTTTGCAGGAAACACAGAGTCTAAAGAAGTATCTGTGTGCATAGAGTGAGTAAATACACTAAAGTGAATGTTAAAAGAATTTGCTCACATTTTCCATGATAGAAGCGCTTACACTGGGGAGCATCTGCTCCCATCACAGAATTCATCTGAGGAGACACAGGAAAGTCTACCAACAGGCAGACACGCCTCCCGACACCTTTTTCCTGGAACTCTTCCCCGTTACTGATAATGCCTCTATGGTAAAGGAGCATACGCCCGGTCTAAGAACAATCAACATGACTGGGGAATGAATCAAGAACAGTAAAAGGTTAAGCACACATTGCACTGCTGTCTGCCAGCTATTTCTACGATTGATTTTCACTTATTTCCTGCCTTAAAGCCTCTACTTGTCCTATTAAAAACACTGTCCTCACTCTGGCCACCAACAGCTTGTGGTTTATAACTTGTCAATTAGTGCTCATGGCTCCTGCCTTGGATCTAAACAGAATTCATTATTTTTACCTAATAGGATGTATGGAATTTTGGCAGAATCCAGACACAGACTGACCTCTTGGTTCCATGATATCAGTAAGGATCCTGGTTCTTTCTACCTCTTTCTTCTGTCATCCTCTGTGAAGTGGCTCTGCCTCAGACTGGCTCCCTTCGTGGATGAGTGATGATGTATCAGTTTCTGACATCATATAGATATGTATGATCCTATAGAGCAAAATGTGGGACCATCTTTTTAAAAATTCTGTTTTATTTTATGTGTACGAGTGCTTGCCTGCTTACACATATGTGCACCATGTGTGTGCCTAGTGCCCATTGAGGCCAGAAGAGAGTGTCAGATCCTTGGAACAGGAGTTACCCCTGCCATATCAGTGCTGGGAACTAAACCCAGGTGTGCTTAACCACGAGACATCTCTCCAGCTCCAGAGCCATCTTTTTTCCCTTCCCTTCCCCTCCCTTCTCTTCTCTTCTCTTCTCTTCTCTTCTCTTCTCTTCTCTCTTCTCTCTTCTCTTCTCATCTATTCCCCTCTTCTTTCCTTTCCTTTTCTTTTATACATTTCACCCATTTAAAGTTTGTGATTCATAGTTTTAATATAGTCACAGAGCTATGCAGCCACCACCATATCCACACTGAGAACATTTTCCTTTATATCCATATTTAGAACAGTCATTCTCATTACTGCCCCCACCCCAACATCTAATCCTTTTCCATTCCTACATGTTTTCTAGTTCTGGATGTTTTATGTATGTAGGGTCATACAACATACAGTCTTGCCACTGGCTTATTTCACCTAGCATGATGTTCTTAAAACCAATCATCATAATCTTGTTGAAGCCTTCCATGTGAGAATGAACACTCTCTTAGGGATCTCTCATCAGACTTCCCCTCAAGACTCGTTGGACTAAATTGGGCTACATGACTAATTGCTAGTCTAATCAAATGGGCAAAAAGAGGAATTGCTATGGTTACTGCAAGTGAGAGTAAACTAGTGGGTAATGGGTGAAATAATTGCCTGTGACAGTCACCGGTAAGCAGGGGACAGGAAGGTGGTGTCCTGAACAGAATTATGCTCCCATAAGGAATAAGGTTGAGATAAATGGATGCCAGAAAAGGAAGTAAAATGGGAACTATACTTTGATACAACATGGTGGTTATAAATGGAGTTATGAATCAACAGTGTCTTAGGGTTTCTGTTACTGTGAAGAGACACCATGACTATGGCAACACTTATAAAGGAAAACATTTAATTGGGGCTCACTTACAGTTTCAGAGGTTTAATTCATTATTGTCATGGTAGGAAGCATGGCAGTGTGCAGGCAGACATGGTGCTGGAGAAGGAGCTGAGAGTTCTACATCTGAATACTCAGGCAGCAGGCCGAGACCTGGCTTGAGTTTCTAAGACTTCAAAGCCAGTGACACACTTCCTCCAACAAAGCCACACCTACTCCAACAAGGCCACACCTCCTAATAGTGCCACACTCTATGGGCCAAATACTCAAACACATGAGTCTATTGTGGTGGCGGTGGGGGGGGGGGCAATTCCTATTCAAACCACCACAAACAGTGAAAGAAGCTGGGATTTTGGTTTGTTTATTCTAATAGACTTTCTTCATATCTTCTTTTCACTTATAACCTTCAAATTCTAGGACAATGAGTTCACCAGGCACTACAAATTCTATGTAAGGAATGGCAAGTATGGTGTGTGTGTGGCAATATTGATTTAAATATTCTCATTCATGAGAAAAATTGAGATATGGAGCCTTTTAAAATCTTGGTTCTTTCTCCCATGGTATAGCCACATACCCCCTCATTCTTTCTTCTCAGAGGTTGTGTACGGGAAGTGTCAGCATTCTTTCACCGTGACGAAATATATCACAAAATTAAGTTTCAGACTAGGGAGTTGGCTCAGTGGTTAAGAACACTTATTGCTCTTGCAGAGGACTGGGGTTTGGTTGCCAGCACTCACACAGTGGCTCACAATCATCCGTAATTCCAGTTCTAGGGGATCCTACACCCTCTTCTGACCTACACCCTCTTCTGACCTCTGCAGGCACAAGGCAAGCATATGGTGCACACATACACACACAGGCAAAACACACACACATAAGATAAATAAATATCTTTTCAAAGGAGAGGCTGAGAAGATGGATCAATAGTGAAAACACTTGCCTCACAAGTGTGAGGACTCAAATTTGAACACCCAGAAACACACACAAATGCTAGTTTGGTATGGCAGTCCATTATAATCCCAGCTTCTGAAGGCAGAGATGGGGTATCTCTAGAGCAAGCTGGCTAGCAAGACTAGCTATGTTGATGAGCTGCAGGTTTGACTGAGAGATCCTGCTGCCTCCACAAATAAGGTGAAAGAATGAAGGAGGATGATGACCAGCATTGGCCTTGGGCCTCCATAGGCATGTATACACCCACCCACACATATGTGAAGCACCCCCAAAACCATGCATACATACATGCACACCACACACACATATGAAAAATGGGGGAAAAATAAGTTAAAGGAGCAAAGATTTATTTGTATCCACAATTTTAAAGGTTTGGGCCCATAGTCATTTGAAATCATTACTCTGCCTCTAGCAAGGCAGAACACTGCAGATGTTGGGGGCATGCTCATCTCATTGTGACTAGGAAGCAAAGGAACAGGGTGAGGGTTGGGGTTCTAACATGCCCTTCACAGTCACACCCACAATGCTCTACTTCCTCCAGCTAGGTTCTGTCTCCTAAAGTTTTACCATATTCTGATAACATTCCCAGGAGATATTTCAGAGCTAAGCCGCAATTCGGGGAGCGGGGGTGGGGGGGGGGGGGGGGTGGTACCAACTGGGATGTAAATATTCCTTATTGAATGATTGTGCTGCTCTTGTCTCAGTTACTTCCCACTCTACTTTTAGAGATCATCTCTCTCTAATGCCTTCTGAGCCAAGGGAATGTTATCTCAGGATTGATCTGAACTGACTGGAAGCTACTGGATTTCAACATGGTCGGTGATAGTTTCCTGCTGAAAGACTACACTTCCCAGCTTCCCTTGCTGCCTATAGAAGTCTTTTCTGCCTCTATAAGGGACTGCATCCCATCTTCCAAAGATGTCCCCTCGCCATGAATAAACATAGTCTTACCTAAGGTTAGACTGAACTTCTCTTTCTTTCTACCTTCCATCTCTCTACAGCTGACTTTAAATAATCCAACAGTCTGAGATTATTTGTGGGAAGGGGATGCCCCAAATACTGAGACAGATGTAAGACTCTTGTGATTCTGGTACTTACTCAATATCTCCAGTATCCAATGTCATAGTTCTTCAGTGTCTTCAAGAGAGCCCCGGTTGATTTTATAGATAACAAAAGCCCATGCTTTCAATGTGTAGCTCATTTCCACTATATAGAAAGTACCTATGTGGCAGTGTGCTAGATATGAAAAGAGATCCTAGTCCCTATCTTTGATAGTGCAAAATGTTCCTTTCCAAAAATAACAAGCAAGTACTGACTTTTTCTTTGTCCCACCAGTCAGCTCTGTCCTGCCAGCTGGCTCCCAAATAACCACACAGAGATTTATTATTAATTATAAGTGCTCAGCTGATAGTGTAGGCTTGTTACTAACTAGCTCTTACATCTTAAATTAGCCCATTTTTATTATCTATGCTCTACCACATGGTGGTAACTTTTTTTTTCCAGAATGGCATGTTCATCTCCTGCTTCCTCTGCTTCTTGCTGGTGACTCCTGTTGACCCCCTCCCTTCTTTCCAGCATTCTCTTAGTTTGGTTCTCTTGCCCAACCTCTTCCTGCCTAGCTACTGGCCAGTTAGCTCTTTATTAAACCAATGAGAATAATACGTCTTCACAGTGTAAAAAAAGTATTATTCCACAGCAGGTAGGGGCAACTTCCAGTAGCTTCCAATGATTACTTTTCCTGCTCTTTGAGAACTTCTTTCCGTGTGATTTGATACTGATCAAAGAACACAGGAAAGGAAGAGCACATGCCAAGCCCTTGTCTCTGTCTGTGTACATCTCCATGTCTCTTTTGCCTTATCTTAACTTTATTTTCTATGGTATCTTAAGTTTATTTTCTATGACTAGACAGAATACCACAGCTATAAATGACCATTTTTTTTTTTTTAAAAAAAGTTATTTACTTACGCCATGGTTCTGGAAGCTGGGAAGTTCAGTTGATGAGTCTTTGGGTAGTAGGATAGGCAAATACTCATGAGAAGAAAAATGAGGCTAACTCTGAACAGAATTCTGAGGCACCTGCTCCTTGATAATGACATCACTCCATTGATGAGGACAGAGTTCTCATTCTACTTACCTCATTAAAGGTGTCATCTCTTCTCACCGTTCCAACCTGGTAGTAAAATTCCAACTAAACCTTAACATGAGTTTGCAGAGGACACTCAATCCATAGGGGATGAATAGAGGAGAGGCATGGACACATTACAGCTTTGCAGTGAGGATGTGTGCAGGAGCTCACAAATGGCTTTACACAAACCAAACACAGAATATGAATAATTAACTACAATACTAATGTACCGAAAGTGCAATATCAACCTGGCCCAGTTTGGATTCTCTAGAAAGTGTATTCCAAGACAGTGCATGCTAATATCTTGTGTCTGCTTGACAAATTGCCCTGGACTCAGTAGTTTAAAACACAGTTTTGGAAAGCAGAAATCTAAAATGGGTCTGCAGGATTACATTCCTTCTGATTCTTGGAGAGAACCATGGGCAAACTTCAGAGTATTAGAATATTCTATGAGGTCAAATTCACATTCAGATGGAACGGCCATGAGGTCAGGTTCACACTCACATGGGATGGCCATGTGGCAGCAATTTTGGATTCTGGTCTTCAGAGGTCCTAAACCCAGAAATGAGTGTAGTGCTCCCTTCACATATAAGACCCAAAGCAAGACATAAGCCCTAAAATTTAAAGGAAGCAAGACAATAATAACATCAGGTCCGTAAAATGAACAGTTCCTTAATATATTTAATATTCAAGTTCAAGTTTTCTTTCCTTTTTATGAATTTCATTTTTTAATTGTTTGAGACTGGATCTTACTATGTAACCCAGGCTTGCTTCTTGAATGCGGGATTACAGGTATGCAATTGACTTTCAACTTTCCTTGATTATTGCAAATGTATCAGAGTTGTTCAAATTTAAAAAAAAAAAAACATGGTGAATATGTTCCAAAAAACAACAAAAAAAAAGACATAAGCCCTAAAAGGACATACCCACAGACATAAGCACACAAAGACACACACACACACACACACACACACACACACACACACACACACCACATGAGCATGCAATTATTTTTAAGGCTTTTTAAAGTATCATTTTCTGATCGGAAAAGTATCAAAGTTCACCTGTTCCCATTTTCAGGAACTCCTCCTCCAATACCTAAAGCATGTGGACCATCCCACAGATCTCAGGTTCTTCTAGCCTGCAGTGAAGCAGTTGCACAAACCCATTTCCAAATATAAACATTTTAGATGGTCGGGAAAGAAATTCTGAAAGTAATTCACTGACTCCCTCAGTCTAAGGGATTCTTTAAAAATACAATGTTCCTTCATCTTCTAGTTTACAAGTGGAGAGAGTGGTAAGAAGTTCATACGGTCCCAGTGAGAGTTAGGACATGGAATATGCTTTACTGTACTTAGCTATTGTAAAATATTATTTTAAGATGTGCTACATTTGTTTATGCTGGAGAACATTTATTTAATGATGCAAAGATGTGTTGCATTCTTTTATGTTGCATTTGTTTAGCTCTGTGAAGCTGTGTTACTGTGCCTGTCTAAAACATCTGATTTGTCTAATAAAGAGCTGGACAGCCAACAGCAAGGCAGGAGAAAGGATAGGCAGAGAGAATAAATAGGAGAAAAAGAATAAGGAGAGGAGGATGCTAGGGGCCAGCCACCCAGCCACATAGTCAGCCATAGAGTAAGAGTGAAAGTAAAATATACAGAAGTAAGAAAAGGAAAAGCTCAGAGGCAAAAGGAAGATGGGATGATTTAAGTTATGGAAAGCTGGCTAGAAATTAGCCAAGCTAAAGCCAGGCATTCATAAGAAAGAATAAGCCTCCGTGTGTATTTATTTGGGAGCTGAGTGGTGGTGGTGGGGGGTGTCAAAGAGTCAAAGAACAAAGAGTTAAACAACACCACTTAGCCTCCTTGGATGTTTTCATGTCTTTCAAGCATGCACGTGGAGTCTAAGTTATAGAAGAATGAAACAGGACCTGGGAGAGTAATTGCAAGCCCTGAGGGGGCGGGCACTTTGAAGGGCACTGAAGATGGGCCCAGCCTCAGAGCTCTCCATGAGGACCATTATACACCTCTAAAGAGAAGGGGGATGACAGAGCGATGGAAGGAGAGAAGAAAGCGGTGCTGCTTGGCTCGATCCCCACACCAACACGGACGGGGGTTGTTGGTACAGAATTTAAACAGTCTGGAAGTCAGTGTCAACACTCTGTTCATCTACTCACTGCACTGTGACCAGAGACATGTGGAAGATGTAAACCAGATCCCACAGCTCTGCTGATGGAATTTACTCCACTGAATGACATGTCCAAAGTGTGTTCCTCTGCAGGGAAAGGAATATCATTTCTCTGTCCTTGAGGGAGACTCCAGTTTAAATTAAAAACAAAACAAAACAAAACAAAATGGAAAGAAAGAAAAATGACAGAAGGAAGGAAGAAAAAAGCAGATTAACAATGAGAAACAAGCGTCATTATTAATATTTGAACACCAGGAGAAAGCTCAAAGCAGTGGCTTAGGACTCTGGCTTGAATAGCACTTGCAACAAAGAACAATAACATTTAGAGAGGTGACTGAAAAGCGTGCATGCACAAGGGGTGGGTGGGGGTAGGGTTGGGTGGGGTGGGGGCGGGATTGATTTTTTTTATTGGCAGCAGTTTAGAGGAAGGTGAATACATGGCAGATAAAGACTGGTTCATTAAACAATCCCCGTAATGCTGATGAGGACCTAAAGCTGTCCTCAGCGGTCAGCCTTTGTTGTTTGTGGACTAAAGTTCTGAGAAAAAAAGATATTGGTGTTCAAGGGTCTGCAGACCGATGAGAACTTCACGATGTAGAGATGGAATGTCACAGAGAGATAGCCAAAATCATTCTAGCTTACCTTTAATAGCCATTTGCCACCAAGCTCTCTACCTAACCCATCTTTATGACTACTAGGCAAAGCATTAGGAATGATACAACTGTAAGCTTCTGCCCATCCAAATCTAGGAAGGTCTGAAACCCATGGAAGAGATTTCTCTGCTTTGCTGTAAGCTGCCAACCTGACATCCTAAAATAAATTATGACTTTATTTTATTCTGTGATTATAAATGTTCATCGAACCTCTTCCACGGTGGAATGTGTCATTCAGGGCAACTTGAATCTGTGTCCCAAAACTATGACCATTCATATTTGGCTCCGAATAATTTCACTTCTTATTGACTTTCCCTAAGGAAACATCAGCAAATGAAGGCCTGTTCTCTCCAGATATGGTGACAATTTCAGACCCCCAAAGAAATGATTCCACTGAAATCTTTTTGTGATTTGTGAATCAATGAATTTGATTGGGGTGAGGGATTACCTACAGGAACATGGGCAATATACCGGAAGCCACAAGAAGTTGCCCCCCCTCCTCAACACTCCTCAGACCCTCTGGCCCCAGCACGCTTTACTTGCTTGTATATCCTGTGGAAGAGGTGGGCCACTAGGGATCAAATGTGAACGTGTCCGATCTCGTGATGATCTTGGGTGAGTCAACACAACTGTTCCCATTTCAAGACAGCAATGGCCATGCCTTGCCCTCAAGACAGACTTCCACAACTTCTCTTTGTAGCAAAAGCTGTACTGTTTTGTTGACATCTCCCTGGTAGTGAGTGGTGGCAAGATACAAAGTCTTTGTAAACTGCCTTGGTCTTAGGCAAATAGAGGGAAAGCAGGAAGCTCCCCTGCGTCTGACCATCATCTTCAGCTCAGCCGTCTTTATATTTTGAGGAGACACATTTTCTGGGGCTCCACACCTCCGTGGCCTCTCCTCCCTAGCTCTGCCATCTCCTGCCCACCTCTTCTGCTTCATTTCTCTCCTTCTCCCAGTTATGCCCAGATCGCGGGGACCCCCAAAAGACCACCACAGAGACCGAATCCCGCATGTAAAAGCAAAGAGCCTTTATTTCAAGCTCTGGAGCTTGGTCCCTCTGTGTCCGACGCAGAGGGTGAGAGCAGGGTGCCCTGAGCCCAGGCAGGGTGGGATTTTTATCATAGCAAGAAGTTGGAGTGAGGAGGTTTCCAGGGTTCAGGACCCTGATTGGCTGACAGTTGTCCAGGGATATCTGTAAAACAAAAATAGGTGTGTGCCAGACTCAAGGACATCTGGCCACCTAATGGTTGGAATGTTAGGTATTTCCTCATCCCTGGGTGGACCCCTGGGTAATATCAGCTTATGGCTTTTCCTGGATCTGGGTGTTGCCTGCTAGTAAGCGTGTCTCAGAAGCTGTGTCTAGGCCCCTCAGCTTGTCATGGCTGCTGTGAGGTCCAGCTATTTTGGGGCCCCCTTCACACTCCCTAGCTCCCTTCCCTCTGCCTACCTCACAGTGGCCTAGTGCATCTCAGATTTTGTGGCTGATTCTCCTCTACCCTGCTCTTTCTTCTATGCATCCTGACCTGATCCTCTTCTCCCCGCTTTCCGGGAGCTCAAACTCCCGCTGTTTAATTTAACACAGTACCCCCAGGCGCCACACTCCCTAGCAACCGGTTTGGTTTTCTTTGTTTCATTTACCACTCTCTAAAATGGCCTTACTCCTTAATTACTTTCTGATTTAGCTCCAAATCGTAAAAGTGTTCGTATTATTTACTGTGTGCTTTCCAGAGACGAAGGGCTGGCGATAGATGGCTGGCTGGCTGCGAGACTGAATGAGTGAGTAAGGGAGAGAAAGAGATGGGAGGGCGGCGGCTGCTCCCAGGTCACGGGAGGGCTCGGCCCCGCCCGGCGGGCGCAGCCCCGCGTCGGAACCCGAGGGCAGCGGTAGCGGTTTCCCCCTGAAGGGAGGAAGAGTTTCGCGAGAGCACACAGGAAAGGCCAGGCGCCGAGCGGCGGGCAGCGGTGAGTTCGGGGAGCGAGCGTGGGCCGCTGGTGTGTTGGCCCGGGTGTGGGGCGCAGCGGCGGGTTGCTGTGCTGAGCAGGGCGTCTCAGGAACCGGCCTGGCGTCCGGGGATCGGCCGTGCAGTTGCTGGCTGCGGTGCGGCGGGAGGAGGGGACTGGGCCGGTCTGGCGTGGCGCGCGCGCCTCGGTCCCTGCGACTCAGGTGTGCTGGTTCGAGCCCCAGAGCTGTCCCTAATCTTGTGGGCCTCGTCAGCCACGCCTCCCCACTTGGACTGTGGGTACCCCGAAACAAAAACGGAATCGATAGTGTTTGATGGGTGGTTCGGTTCATTCATTCCATTTACTGGGTTCTGCTGATGGAGATGGCGAGAACCTGCCCCAAGGAGCTCTGCTTTAGTGAGAAAATCCTCATCTTCCTTGTCAGGAGAGGGGCTGCAGTTGGAATTTGGGAGCTCATGGGATTGATGATAACCAGCTTTGAAGGCAAAAATATGCTGATTTAAACATGAACTTGAGATTTTTTTTTTAAACTGACTTTAATGAGAATGAAAATTCTGGCTACTGAGAAGGGAATATACATTGCTAATGTAATACATATTTGTAAAGACAATTTAAATACGGAAAAATTTAGATTTTATTCACAACCCCATCACAGCTGATCTTGACAGCCAAATTTAGTAACCAGGGCAGATGGCGTTTCTTCATTTTACTAGTGAAGAAGTTAATCGACTTACCCAGGGTCTCACTACCTGTGGCAAAGGAAGGATTTGGTTCGGGCACCTCGGCCAGTCCTCTTTGCACACCAGGCCGCCTGCGTGTTTCCCCGTCTTTTAATAATATATGGATCATTTATGACAAAAGGGGAGTTGCATGGGGTAGGGGTGGCGTTTAAAAAGACGGTCCAGTCAGAGTGCTCTCGACTTCCAGGTGTTCCTTCCATGCTGCCCTTCACTTGGATAGTTTTAGCAATCCTCATACTTTGCCTCCACAAGCGTGAGTCCCAGTTCTGTAGCTTGTGTCCAGTTTCTCCTATTTCCAAACAGCTAAGTCCAGACATCTGTTTGGGCTCCACTTGAGTGTGCCCGGCGGGTGTAACAGGCTGTTGTCTCCTTAGCTGCACACTGTTTTCCCACAAACCAGCAATATCAATCAAAGGCTTGAGATCAAATTCCGACCTGTTCCCCAAACACACACACACAGACACACACACAACACACACACACACACACACACACACACACACACACACACACACACAACTCTCTCACTTCCTGCAGTCAGCTGGTCACCAAGCACTGCCAGACCAATACCTCCACATTCTTTGTTGACTCTTGTTCCTCCCTTTAGTTGCCTAGAAATTAGGCAGCCCCCCCCCCTGGCTCTTCTCAGCTTTACTTTCAGGTTCTAGGAGTCTGTTTTATATTCTGCTGCTCAAATATGATTTATGTTGTTTATCTGCTAAAAAATCTCAAGTTTTTTTTTTTTCCCCATTGTCTTCAACATAATATCCAAAGCCCTTAGTGCAGACTCAAAGTCTTTTCAGATCTTCCTGCCACCCCATCTTTTATCTGTAAACTACTGTTTCTCAGAGTCTGGTGTTTTTATCACCTACATTACAATTATGGTAGTAACTGCTAACTAACTAACTAAAAGTGAGATGATTACTCAGTTCTGGAACAAAGGAATCTTTGGGGGAAGGGAGGTAATAACCAAGAATACACATTTCCAGCAAATTTTGTGCATTCTAGTAAGGTTTAATAAGGATCCTAAAGGCTGAGAGCCAGTGTTCTAGAAGCTATCCTGTACTTAATACTCTCTTGATGGTGCGTAGGGCATGTTAATCCCCAAAGTGGTCCATTGGCAGTTGAGGAAACAGTAAGCAGGAAGTTGTCGCTGTTCTAACCTGAAGTGGACTTCCTGTATAAGGCCCTCATGTTAGAGGTGCCTGTCTTATGTGTGCAGGAAGTGACTACTTTTATCTCTTAAGATGAAGGGACCCAGAAGGATCTGAACAAACAGACCTTGTTGGTTATTGTCTTTAAGTCATGGCACCTTATTCAATCATATTTCTGTACAACTTTCTACTCTTCATCAAATTTAACATACACAGGGTTTTATTTCTGAAGGTTCTGTGTAAAGTAAAACTCACATTAAATAGATTTATATCCTTTCTTTTTGTTGTTTGTTAATATGTTTTGTTTCAGGAGTCTTGGTCTTATTTATGGGTGAGAAGAGAAATTACTTTTCAGTCTACTACCTTCCTATGTTTTTCAGAACATAATTTGGTATATATGTGTGTGTATGTATACATTTTGTATGTAGCCTTTATACACACACACACATATACATATATGTGTATATATACACATATATGTATATACACACACACACACACACACACACACACACACACACACACATATAACCTTTGTATACTTGTTTGTTTAGGTTGCCATAACTGGGGTGGCTTAAATAACAAAAATTTATTTCTCACAATGTGCAAACTGGAAGTATGAACCCAAGATGGTTGTACTGGGTGTGACACACTCTTCTTAGTTTACAAATGGCTCTCTTGTTGCTGTGTCTTCAGATGGTGAGTTGTGGGTGGATGGAATGTGACATCTGGCTGGTGTCTCATCTTGGAGAGTTGCTGATCCTATTCATGAGGACAGCATCCTTATTGCCCCATTATTTCTACCTAATACCATTTCAGTTAGAATTAGGACAGCCACTTAAAAGTTTGGAAACACAGATGTTTAGGCCATAGCGTATTCCTAACACCTTCCCTTTGTGACTCCTAATCTGTAGGGCTCTGTTTGGCCCCTTCAGGTCCATCCCAGGTAGGCCCATTTTGTGGACTCCCGTCCTCATCCCCGAACATTTATCTTACTGTGTTGTGACTTTGCTCGTGTGGTTATATTGCACTTAGGGATTTAACTATTATGAGCATGTGAGAGTGGGACTTAACTCTTCCCTGCCCTGTGTCTTAACGCAGAGCAGGTGTTATCTGTTAAAGACCTCTTGAATGAGTAAGTGTTGAGGGCCAGATGGAGGGAGGTCAAAACTTACATGGGCCTTTGGCTCTTTTTCTGTACTAGCCTGGATGGCTTCATTGATGTCTGCAGTGTGGATGTTTCTTCCTAGGGGAGGGATTTTAACCAAGGGAAGTTAAAGGGAGAAATAATTTTCATCTGTTTAGATAATAATTTGTTTTAGAAAACTTAGCATTGCATATATGTTGCAATTTTAAGATGTCATTTACCATCCTACAACTTTAGAGGAAATGATGTAAAACTTCTGCTTTTCTTTACTGGTATTTTGATTGATAGTCCTATTTGACATAATTGGGATAACACTGGTTATAGATGTCTTTTACCTTCCTGATTTTACTTACATTGTATTTTGAGTTGTTTTTTCTACATCTGTGAAAATTCTCCATTAAAAAAAAATTGAATTGTTATGTGACTCACTTACTTGATAGATGTTTCTAGAATGCCTGTCATGTGCCAGATCTTACTTGATGTGTAGGTTCTAGCAGTGACTAAAGCTCTACATTCACTGAGTGTACTCTAGTGGATTAGCTAAGTAACATATTAATAATTATAAATATCATCAAATGATGCCATACAAAAACAGAATAAGCATATTATGCCATTTTGTTTTTCCATAGGAGCTAATTTACCTTCCTTATATGATTAAGCGAGAGTATCTATCTTGTTGTATTTTGTCATCAGTGAATATGATAATTTAAAACTTAATTTTATATGTGAATAATAATAGCTCTTTGTAATTTACATGTCTCTGATTAGTAAGTTCAGCATTTTTTACTTAGCCATGTGCATTGAGGTTTTTTTTTTTGCATGTTCTTTGCTGATTTTCATATTGAAGAACTGGTGTCTTCTGTTTTGAATTAGCTGTTGCTGGTATTTTGGATCCCTCATATGTAATGGACAAATACTCAACAGTGCTGTAGTGGGACAGTAAGAAGACAGACATCAGAGGAAGCCTGGAGATCTCCACTTTCTCCCCTCCTTCCTTCTGATAGGATAGGGAAAGGAGATTGATAAGGAAGGAGGAGAGTCAAGGGGAAATGTGTGAATAAAGAAGGAAGCGAGTTGGGTGAGTGGATGAGAAGATGCTGGTGATGAGACTGGATAGGGAAAGATGAGAAGAACCACAGCAGAAGTGGCGGAGAGAAAACAAGAAAAGGAAGAAAGGCAGGAGGGGGAGACCTTAGAGGAATGAATAATAGGATGCTCCATGATTAACTTGGGTAATTTTTTTTTCTTTTCCTGCCTATAAAATCTGTAGGAGAAGATGACTGCATTCTTTAAAACACTTCGAAATCACTGGAAGAAAACTACAGCTGGGCTCTGCTTGCTGACGTGGGGAGGTCACTGGCTGTATGGGAAGCACTGGTAAGTTCTGACACCCCCTCCATCTGCATCCCACCAAAAACCATCCAAAGGGCCTGGCTGAAATTTTGTTCAGCTGCACGTCTCTATAAAATATGGTAGTTAAACAAAGTTATTCAAGTAAAAAAGACAAACACTTCTTGTAACCTGACCTATATAATTAACTATACGACTTACACATCAATGCATGTGGTTAGTGAGGTTGGAAAGAAAGCAGTTTTTATTCACTTTGCTATTGAAGTGATCAGGACCCATTCTAGACAGAAGAAAGTCCTCTTCCAAGTAAATAGTAAATTGAAATTGAAACTCGTTTATCTTCTTGGGATGATTGTCCAGTTTTTCTCTACGATGGTCTCTATCTGTCGTCCCTTGGTTGCTGGATATTTATTGGCTCTGCTTTCTCCATCTCCTGTGACCGTCTTCATCTATTTCATTAGACTGGGGTAATTTAAAGGAGATCACAGCTTAGCACCCTTTGTGTTTGAATAAGGAATTCAGTATAATGAAGTGTTATATCAGCCTTCAGACGTAGCAGGAGAAGAAAGTAACACATCTTCTGTTCTGGCTTTAGGTGGTAAGATTTACATAAACAGATTTTTTTTTTTTAAATAAAAATCATAAAAACTTAACAGCCAATGTAATTGTAGTCTTTAAGTGACCAAGTGCTACCAGCACAGAAATCCAGATATATTTGATATTGCTTTGCTAAACAGGGAAGAGTTAGGAATTATATTGGAAAAGAGATCCACACTTGATACTTCTATAAATGTTCTCAGTTTACTGCTGGCAAAAAACTTGACACTGTAGTGTGTGGTATGATATTTTGCAGCTGAGTGGTTCTTCCCTTGCAAGTATTCTCAGAGCTAAGCACCAAATTCTGTTAGCTACTGCCCACACAGCTTAGTATTTGTAAGGTAAGAAAAGAGTTAACAGACCTTTCCTCTCGTTTCTAACCTGGGCCCTTGGGAGTCTGTACTGCCTTTGCAGGACCTCTAAGGTGCACTGATGCCAGCTCATTGGGGGTCTCCCCCGTTCCCACTAGGTGAAGATCTGAAGAGCTCACTTGTCTTCAGAGGTCCTCTGATACTCCCTGAAGTCTTCAGACTTTTTAAAAGGCCCTCAGTTCTCCAGCATGGAAAGGCTCACTCTGAACGAGGTTTGAAACAGCTTGACTGAAGGCTTCATATGCTCCTTCTCTACCCTTGAAATCCAAGGTTAGGGCCACAGATACAGTTCCTGGGTCTCGCTCTTCTCTTTCTCATACTTCTGCATACTTTGATACTTCATGGGCCCTTTTACTTTCAAATTGTAGTGAAAAACATGATTTTCCACCTTGGTCATTCATGAGTGAGTGTACAGTAGGCCAACATTGTTGAATACGTTCTTACATGTTGTTGTGCAAAAGATTTCTTGGACTCCTTTGTTTTTGCAAAACTGAAACTATACCCATTGACCAATCCATTTTCTTCCCTTCCCTTCTCGCAGTCACGAGCTGCTTTGTTTTCCATGATACAGACATGCAGTGTAGCTGGGATCATACCGTGTTTGCCCTTTTGTGACTGGCGTATTGCACTTGGAAACTGTCCTTAATATTCACCCACATTGTAGAATGTGGGGTTGCCTTATTTTTAAATGCTGAACAATTAATAGTCTTCTTCATGTGTATGTCATACTTGACTCATTTACCAGTGCAGATTTGGGTTACTTCTGTCTGTTGGCCATTGTGAATAATGTTGCAATGAACTTGGGAGAGAGAATACCTCAGATTCTTTTATAGTTCTTTCAGAGACATACCTAGAGGAAGGAAGGGCTCCTGGATCATATGGTAGGAAGTGCTAGTGTTAGTTTTCAAGGAGCCTTCAAATTCCTTTTGGTAACAGCTTTTGCAGTACTACTAACAGTGCAAAATAGTTCCAGTTTCTCTATATCTGCATTAACATGTTTTGTTGTGATGGGTGTGAGGTATGTTGTGGTGTTGATTTTCATTTTTCTAAAAATACAGATTATTTTTTTTCATATACCCTTTGACCCCTTCTGTTTCTTCTTTGGAGAAAAGTTTGTTGAACGTCTTTGCCCAGTTCTTAATTGGGCTTTGTTGTTGAACTGTATGAATTCTTTATATATTCTAGATATTAACCCCTTAGGCTATACATGATTTGCAGTTTTTTTCTCATTGTATTTATTGGCTTTTCAATTTGTTGTGTCTTTGGGTGGTCAGAAGTTTTTAAAGTTGATGTTCCATTGGCTATCTGCTTTTGTTGTTGATGTCCTATTGGCTGTCTGCTTTTGCTGTTGATGTCCCATTGGCTGTCTTTGCTTTTGTTGTTGATGTCCCATTGGCTGTCTTTGCTTTTGTTGTTGATGTCCCATTGGCTGTCTTTGCTTTTGTTGTTGATGTCTCATTTGGCTATCGTTGCTTTTGCTGTTGATATCCCATTGGCTGTCTTTGCTTTTGTTGTTGATGTCCCATTGGCTGTCTTTGCTTTTGTTGTTGATATCCCATTGGCTGTCTTTGCTTTTGTTGTTGATGTCCCATTGGCTGTCTTTGCTTTTGTTGTTGATGTCCCATTGGCTGTCTTTGCTTTTGTTGTTGATGTCCCATTGGCTGTTGTTGCTTTTGTTGTTGATGTCACATTGGCTGTCTATGCTTTTGTTGTTGATGTCCCATTGGCTATCTTTGCTTTTGTTGCCTGTGCTTTGGGTAGATTTGTGTGTATGGTGAATGTGTCTGCATATGTATATTGGTCAGAAGTCAGTGTTGCCCTCCACATTATTTTTTGGGACAGTTACTCATCAACCCCAGAGCTCACTTACTGGGGCCACAGTAGCTGGTCAGCAGGTTCTGGTTATCTCTGTATCTGCTTCACAGTGCTGGGATTATAGATGTCACACTGGCATTTCACATGAGTGCTAGGGTTCCATAGTTAGGTCCTCATGCTTACAGGACATCATTACCAACTGAGCCATCTCCTCAGTCCTTGCCTGAGCTTTTAGTTATCACGTCCAAGAAATTTTTGCCAAATCCAATGGCATTACGCTTTCCCCCAGGTTTGCTTCTAGGAGCTTCATAGTTTTAGGTCACATTTAGGGCGTTATGTTTAATTTTGTATATGATATAATGCTAAGATATAGCTTCACTGTTTTGCATGTGGGTATCTGGGCTGGCACCATTTGTAGAATTCTCTGTTGTGTGGTCTTGGGACTTTTGTAGCCAGAAGGTTTCCTGTGTCCTGGCCTGCCAGTAGTTGGGACAAATCTCTCCCACTCACGTCTCCCAAGTAAACACACAAAGGCCTATATTAATTATAACTGCATGGCCATGACTCAAGCCTTTTGCTAGCTAGCTCTTATATCTTAAATTAGCCCATAACTATTAATCTATGTATTGACACATGTTCCATGGCTTTACCTGCATCCTATTACATGTTGCTCCTTGGGCAGAGCTTGCTGGTGTCTCTCCCCACCTTCTTCCTCTCTCTCTTTGAATTTCCCGCCTGCCTCTAAGCTGACTTGCCATAGGCCAGATAGCTTTATTTATCAACCAATCAGAGCAACACGTATTATATAGTTTTTCTTATATTAGTTATAATTTTATTTTTATTTTTTTATTTTTATTAGACAAGAAAAGGGGAAATGTGCTATTTTATTTGTGTTCAAGTGTGGTGATATTTTATTTGTGCATTAATAAATAAAGCATGCCTGGAGATCGTGGGGTGGGGGGGTGGGGGGGTGGGAGGCCAGCCATTTTAAGTAAATAGAGAAGTCAGGCAGCACCCGCCCTTAATCCTATCACTTAGCAGGCAGGGTCTCTGTGTGTTCAAGGCCACACTAGGGAACAGAGCCAAGGATGGTGACACATGCCTTCAATCCCAGTACCAACCATCGAGGTCTGGAGGTCTGTACAGACAGACAGAAAGTGACAGAGCTGTTTAGGAAGAGGAAGTGAGGTAGCTGGGCTAAGATAGCCAATGAGAGGGCAGAACAGCAAGGCAATAAAGGCGTGGATAGACAGGAAGTAATGTGCATTTGGAAGCTGCAGAGTTGGTGAGGTAAGATTGGCTGGTGGCTTTCCCTATTTCTCTGATTGAAGGCTTTCACCCCTACATTTGGATCATGTTTTTTGTTTAATAAGTCCTTTTAGAAATTTGTCTAAAGACTTTTGTTGAAGATATTTTGACTGTTCTATTCCATGTACCTGTGTAACTATCTGTATGCCAAAACCACGTTTTGATTACTATAGCCTTGCAAGAAATTGTGAAAT